>NW_025778938.1:0-62848 GCF_021130785.1 Homalodisca vitripennis | reverse complement strand
AACCCTCTTCTCATATGAAACATTCTTACCAAATCCAAGATGTTGGATTTTAAGATGACCGATGCCGTCTTGTCCCCACAGCTCTTAAATGACTCGTCCCCACATACAGACACACCATACCAGATGTTATTAAGATTCCTTGCACCGGTTGACTTTTATAGGGGTAAATCCAGACTTGTCTCACCCTCTATATATGAGAATACAACCCCTGCTTGATATTCTTTCCTTAACACAATCTTGGAGTACAACATTTCAAAAGTCTCCAATTAAGCTATGTTAATTTCACATAATGACACGATAAAATAATGATTTCATGATAAAATGTACAATCCATGAGCTTCTCACAATAGCGACTGTATTTAGTAGCTTATTATAAGTATTTTCATTCATTCTCAGATATTTTTTGGTATCACAGGCTTCAATGAGATGAATTTCATAAAACAAACTCATTTGAGATTATACTCTCCTATTTTGAATCCAGTCTTTAACCTCATGCTTTTGTGTTATTTTTTAACAACAACCTAAAATTAAATAGCATTTTTAGGTGAACGATATTCACAATTGATCCAAACAGGTTGATGAAAACACTGATTATGTACATGGTGCAATGATCACCTAGGGTTTAATGGATATCACTCTTCCAGGAGTGATTTGGGTACCCACCTGTTTTTAATATGTACTGTTTTTTTTGGTAGGTACTTCACTTTGATCCTGAAAATCTTTTCAACATTCAAATTGTTCAGGTGCAACCCATTTTTTGCGTTTCTTATTTATCTCTCCATTTTTTATTTATTCTTGTTACTTTGTTGAAAGCCATTAGTGTTTTGTTAGATACATTATGGAATATTCATTTACACTCTTACAGTTTATTTTGTTATTTATTCGGAGTCTATTTAGCTGTTTTAAAATATACATATTATATATATATATATTTATATTCAATTGTAGTTGTTAATCAATTCCGAGTTAATTTACATGTTAGAATATATCATTCATATATTTATAATTTGTTGAAGCACTTGACATTTATTAACTCATAGTTATGCTGTATAATTATATATGAATGAATGATTATTAGTGCACTAATAATATGCATAGAGTAGTTATAACAACTTGAATATTTATTATCAGAACATAAGAGGCCTCAGATAAAAAATTTATTTATTTTCAAACAACATTATGGTTAGTAACCACGATATCCTAGCTTTAACAGAAACTAATTTACAATCTGATGTTCAATACCAGTGAATTGTTCCCAGATACATATAATGTGTTTAGAAAGGACAGAGATTTGGGTGAAAGATAGGTTATCTAGTGGAGGAGGTATTTTATTAGCTGTAAATTCCAATATTGTGAACAACAGAATTCATAACCTGAAGTGTAACATACCGGAGTGTCTATCTATATGGTTAAAACTATCTAGCATTATAGGTAATCGTTATATTTATGAGCTATTTTATATTCGGTTTTATAGCTTCTTTAACTACATATCAAGCTTTTTTTTAAAGTTTACAAATTATCATTTTATTAATAATAAGTTCTTAAGTTTTAACTGTAGCAGATATCCATTTACAAATATTTGGAAAGAATTATAATTTATTACAAGGAGACATCTTGTGCAAAGAATTAAAATGTGTTTTTAAATACTCAGAACTTAAATTTAAAGAATGGAGTTTTAAGTTTTCACAATAAAACTTTAGATTTGATCATTTCAAATATAATAATACTGAAGTGACTCTATGTTTAGATCCGCTTGTGGCTGAAGATCCTTATCATCAGGTGATAGAGGTGAGGTCTATTATCGCTATTTAACAATTGTGCAGGTCAAGGTCTCCTGACCAAGGGTTATTGTTATCACAAGGTAGACTTCCTTTAGTTATATCGTAGTTTAGCAGAAATTGATTGGTCTCAACTCTATAGTAAATATGATGTAAACACTACATTAGAATATTTTTATGATAAAGTGTATGGAGTTATTAATGAAATTTGCCCCCGTGAAAATGTCTATAAATTGTTGATGAAATTCTTTTTTCTGGTTTCCTAAAAACATTATTTCAAATTTAAAACTAAAAGACAAATTAAAAAAAAAAAATAAAAAAAATTTTGTGATCAACAGTACTATATATTACAATTAAGAATTTAAGGTCAATAATTAATAAAGACAAAAGTTGCTTATGATAACTTTGGTTTCATGAAGCTGAAAATAACATTGATGGAGATAATAAACAGTTGTGGAAATTTATAAAGAGTAAAAAGTCTGTAAATAAAACTTCAATTGTAATGGAACAATGGAATACTGTCTGTGGCTGATAGTACTCATAATTTCAAACAAAAAAATGTTATATAAATATAGGTTTGATAAATGTCTCCTTTAACTGATCTCTAAATCTACTTTAGATAAAAAAATCCAAATTTGGCACATAGGTTTGAATAGATAGGAGGAATATTTACAAAAATAATTTTTATTATTTTCTTTAATATTAAAAAAATGGTGTCTGTTGAAAATGTTTATTAATATTAGCTGTTTTACATACGTTACACAAATTTAAACAAGATATTAATTACTTTGCAATTTGTATAAAAATTCCAATGGTACTTTTTTGAACGAAATCTTTTAATTTATAAGAGAGCATGACCACTTAAAGATATGCTTTCACAAGCCAGGGTGCCAAACATGTCACAGTTGAAGGGCATCAGTTGTGTTTGTTCAGCATACAGCCCATGCCTATCTAAAAGATAAAATGTTTGCTTCTCCCGGCTTGTGCAAGCATACCTTTAAAGTGGTCATGTTCCTTTATGGATTTTTGTTTTAAACCAGTACCATTGGAATTGTAAATGAAATAGTTCAAATAGTTGATGTCTTGTAAAATGTTATATAACTATACTGGTTCTTTTATTATTTGACTTTAAAAAGTTTCAACAGACACTATTTCGTTACTATTCAAAGAAAATAACACAATTATTTTTTACCTATTTTCCTTTTATCTATTCAAACCTATGTTTCCAAATTAGGTTTCTTTAGCTTAACTAGTATTAGAGATATTACATTTATATAAAAATACAAAATGGCGGCTAAACAAAACATTTCTTGACCTATATTTTATATGACATTTATTATATATATATATATATATATATATATACACACACACACACACACATATATATATAGTGGAACCTAGATATATCGAATTCCTCGATAAATCGAGGTTTAGTCATTCCCCTTGAATGTACTGTTTCAATGCTAATTTAACCTGTATATATCAAAGGCTTAACAAAAATAACCTAAATATATCAAATTTTCACTCTTAATTTTACCTCTATATATTGAAGTTTCAGTATATCAGCGCAACACACCAAAGTACAAGACCATATTTTTCATGTCTAGACTTGAAACCCCCACCACCGAGATTCCTTAGTTTTTGCCAGTGGTAAATCACCACTCTTCCCTAAGTTTGAATTTGAAGTTACTGTGATTCGAGCGAATTTAAGAACACTCAGTGAACTGTGCACGTTAGATTTTTAGTTGCGACAGTATTTCGTGTAAAAGTGTGATGGCCAAATGAAAACTGTGTCTTATCAAGATAAAGACCTATAGAGAACTGTGGGACACTGGAATAATAAAACAGTGACGTTGAAAAAGAGTTTGGTATACCCTAGAGACGGTATACACATTTTCCCGATGAAGTATTCATAATCAAGCTGACATTATTACTATAGTTGTTGTGGACCCTCTATAAATCGAAATCTGCCAATTCAACCTTCATATAATGAGTAACAGAATGATCATTTTAAACCTCTATATATTGAAGTCTGTCCCAAACAGCCTTAATATATCGATCCTCATTATAACAAAATTCTCAATATATCGAAGTTTTTGTATTTCCCCTTGAGTTTTGATATATTGAGGTTCACTGTATATGTATATACATACTATAAATTATATAGATCCATGAGAAATTATGCTATGCCACCTTTTACAAAATGTTTTCTGAGAAATAGTATTATTTTCATTATTCACAATGATGTACATAAAGAATGTTTATTTTTCATTGGCTATGGATAAAAGCCATTTTACACTACACTGATGACAGCTGTGAATGTTCTCCTCATGATCGTCAAAGTAAACATAAAACATCAACTGACTGCAATAAAATAAGTAATATTTTACAAAGTTATACCACACAGAATTAATATAAATTGTATGATGGATAATGTTAGGAAGAGTTCATGGGCCATTCTGTGCTGCTGTTGAGCAAATAACATAGTCTAAGCTTTGTGGCGAGATCGTCTCGTTACAGCATGATTATGGTACTGCTTTTTCCGCCAGTTAACACTCATCATACCATAATAATAATGGTTAACACCTATTTTGGACGTAGTGCACCTGTTCAAATTTTAAAACAACTTATTCTGGCATAAACAGACCATGGAAAAAAATGAAAAATAATTTTTAACAATCCACTGTGTGTAGGTTCCCTGGTTAACTTTCAATTAAATTCAAGACTTTATGTATCTACCAGGACAAATTGAACTCTTAAAGAATCTTATGGGAAATTCTAGATATAAATGTTGCCTCAATGTAAAAATTGATTGTCTCTAAACTCACAGGCTTTATGTATAAAAAAAGTAATGATGATTATAAAAGAACACAGCTAAACAACAATATATCCAGTAAGGTTTGTCCATATTCAGTCAGTAGACAGCCGTTTTTAACGTATATAACTATTTAAAACAGTTCATTTTAAGTAATAATACCTGATATTATAACACAAATTTATTAATACATATACACGGATATTGAAGTGTTGTGCTATTTCAACAATTGAATTGAAACAAGTTTGTAGTTAGCTATATGCTTTCAGTTGTTATAATTTTGACAACAAAGGAAAATAAGGAAACACAACTTATGAACATTAAACTTTATTTACATTTGAAAATGTAATATATCGTTGTAAACTAGGCTGGTAGTGAGTTAACTAATAACTATTGCAAAACATTTTTTATATTTTGGAAAATATACTCATAACTTTGCTGGTACTCCCACATTTGGCATGCATGTATTGATAAATGTACTTAAATACTTTCTTAGTTTATTTACATCACTGAACCTATTTTTATTACTACCCTTTTTTTCTCTAGAATTTACTAATTTTTTGACCCATCACATAAAAAGAATTAAAGCTATGTAGACTATTCACCCATATAACAAACCCCTTAAATTAGAAGAGTAATTTAAAAAATTATTTTATTTCACTTAAGCGCATTATGTTTACCACTATACTTTACCAATGGACCAGAAAATTAATTTTTGAGGTACAATGGGGTGGCGACTGCTGTTTTCATCCATACAGGTATTTAATAAAATAGTGGTAAACAGTCTTAAAATGATGTCAAAAAAACAGTTTTACAGTGTCGCTAGAAAGTTTAGGGACACCTGTCTGAAAGAGAAATGTTACAGTTGGCCCTAAACTAACTAATTTCTCAATGCTATTGATTGTTGGCTGTTTTAAGGACATCAATTCAAGTTTTTATTCAAAATTTCAATATTTTATCTCCAAAATGTGGAAGAAGCATGCATTAATGTATTTTAAGGAACTGCCAAAAAAAAACCTTGTTTTTTAGATATTTTTATTTTTATAACTTTCTTAACGGCTTGCCATATTGTAATGAAACTTGCACAGTACTTTTATTATAATATGATGATCATTTAAAAAAATATGTCATGTTACAAATAAATTTTGTACTCAACTGGTCAGGGTACAAATAAAATTTTATTTTCAAACATTTTATAACAAAAAATGTGAGTTTTAATTTCGCTTCTACAAGTAGACGCCTTCATTTACAGACATGCGGTCTGCACGTCATTGTTCCTCTGGCGGTTGTTTTGTGAAACAAGCCTGCGCGCGCATTCCACACTGCCATTGTGACAGTTGTACTGCAATCTTCTTTGTGATTTGTTTATTTCGCTGTTTTGTGAAAGTTAAAGCTGTGATTATGGGCCGCTCATCTGTGTCCGAGGACATTAAATGGCAAGTTATCGGTATGTATAAAACCGGTAGTTCATACCGAACAATTGCATCCAAGTTACATGTGTCTAAAACATGTGTTGAAAATACAGTGCGACGTTTTAACCTAGCCGGTACCGTGATTGATGCCCCGCGGAGTGGTAGGCCACGTAAAACCACGCCTCGGCAGGATCGTAAGCTACTCGTGATGAGCAAAAAGGACCGAAATGCAAGTGCACCTGATTTACTAAGCAGCATGAAACAAGATGATGATCGTTACAATGTGAGTGTAGCAACTGTGAGTTCCAGACTTAGAGATGCAGGTATGAAATCATTTTACGCTATCCGCAAACCTTTGTTAAATGACAAGGCCAAAAAGACACGCCAAGTTTGGTGCAAGGCTCGATTAGGGTGGACAAAAGAAGCTTGGCGGCGTGTTTTGTTTTCTGATGAAAGCCGTTTTGAACTATTTCCAAGGCGCAGAGTTAGGGTACGACGTACCAATACTGAAAAATTTCTACCAGCATGTGTAGCGCCTGCAGTTCAGGCCGGTGGCGAAGCAGTAATGATATGGGTTGCATTTCAAGTGAGGGTCCTGGGGAGCTTCAGTTCGTTGAAGGCACAATGAACAGTATTAAATATTGTCAAACTCTAGAAGAATTCATGTTACCATCTGCCAATAAATTGCTTGGTGAAAATTACATCTTTCAACAAGACAATGCACCGTGCCACAAATCAAGACACACACAAGAATGGTTCAGTAATCATGATGTTGAGGTTCTGAAGTGGCCACCACGAAGCCCGGATCTTAATCCGATAGAAAATTTATGGAATACCATGGCCAGTCGTCTAGCGAAGAACAAACCCAAGAACAAAGCTGAACTGAAGTTCATGTTGGCACAGATATGGCGGAGTATCAAGAAGGAAGACTGTCTGACACTCATTGATTCGATGCCAAAACGGATCAAAGAATGTTATAAAGCTAATGGAGGACCTATTGATTACTGATTTGTATGTATTCATGTCCATTTACTATTTTGTATAATTTAAATATTTGTTTCCATTAAAAACAAACTTTTGTCAGAAATTTGTGTTTTTTTTAAAGCCTGTCCCTAAACTTTTTAGCGACACTGTATTTGATGTAAACACAACCCTTGACTAGTAAACTAAAACTAAATTAAGTATAGGCCAATATAAATCAACCAAAATTGAATGAAATGATTATTTTGTATAGCTTTTGGCAAGATCGACTACAATATAAAATACTTAAAAGATTAATGTTACAACACATTTAAAAATATTCATTACAACTGTTAGAAATTATAGAGCTTTATTGTATCACAGGAAAATAACATTTATAAAACAAAACTAAGCAGTAATTCTGAGCATCTCGAATAACAGGTACAGTACTAAATTAAATACTTTAATTTGAACTACAGTGTACAAAGTATCTCACTGCAACAAAACTAAATATAGCTAAAACGAATTTCCATATAATCTTCATAATTCTAAATGAAATTATTTTTTGTACAAAATGTAATTTCTTTTGACTTAACTTATGAAAATATTATTTAAAAACATATGGTTTTATGAAATTTACAATAGTATATTTGAATATGAGGTTCAAAAGATAACCCATTTCTTTTTTACAATGGTTTTGAAAATTTAATTTAATATTTATAATCAAGGCTTGGTTACACTTTGGGTGTTTGAAATGGGAATATGTACACTTGTAATAAGATTAAAGGACCATGCTGACATCACAGGTTAACACCTGGATCACTTCTCTCAGACTCTACAATGTACATTATTTTAAGCGTCGCACATCAATGCAGGATTCCTAATAAAAGAGCTTACCACTGCTTACTGTGTGTGCTTGTTCCTAGACATTCAGTCATGTAAAAATATATAGTTTTAGGTCCTGTAGTACTCATATACTTTAGGCATTCAAAACTTGAAAGTCATTTCAGTGTTTAAGATGGTAATTACTTTAAGTTGATACCTTATTTAAGCATGTTTTAAAATAATGAGTTTTAAAACAGTGATTTAATCTCAAAATTATCTAAGATATCTTTGAGAAATTTGGAATTTATAACTCATGATGTAAATATTTTACGGATACAAAATTTAAAAAAGATATATGGAAATGCATATATTTAATTATGAACATGCACGCATAAGATGTACTTTTTTACTTCAAGTACCTAAAAATGTATATTTCCACTCAAAAATGGAAATTGTTTTCATGCTGTCACAAAACATTCTCTTGTAATAAGTTTATGGAGAAATTAAAATGTCCCAGCAAAACATCTAAAAATATCAGGAAATCTATTGGAACAAAAACTTATAAATTTGTACAATAAATTAATTGAGGGTAAAGGAATATCACAGATCTTAACTAAGATTGAAGCTTAGTTACAGGAAACTACAGGATTACAGGAAATTACAGGAAATCAACCTTTACCACCATAGATACTTTAATGTATATTATGCATATCTGAAAATAAATAGTTATTTGAATTCTAACAGCATCAAAATTTGCAAATTTAAAAAAGGCTTTTTCTATATAGAGAGTTTTTTTAAATTACAGCAAGATGATGTTAAAGTATTCACGCTTTTAATTAAATTTACATTTTTTTGGATAATTAGTATACTGAAAGACTGACAAGAATATTATGAAATTTACTTAATCCGTAGGTTTATAAAGAATGGAGGCTTCACATAATAAATTCCTCTAATCAGATTTGTTTACAACCTCTACATTTCCTATATAAATTAAATTTGCATAAATGGCAATAGCCAAATTTAATTTCAACAAATAATGAATCACAAAAAGTACCTGCTCCGCTGGGACTCAAACCCGGATCTCTTACTTGCTGGGTGAGTGCCGCTATCACTACACCACAGAGCCCTTAATTTTTAAGATTCAATTATTTTGTATTTGGCCATTTCTGATACCTATGTGTTTAAATAACCAAACTAACATATGTTTGGAAGACCAAATACCTGTAAAAGGATTTTTATTTACATTAATGAAATATATATAATTTTAATATATATATAAATTACTAAAAAAACTCAATACTTCAGAACATTACAGTTTATCAATGAACGTTTCAATATTACTGATAATTATTCACAGTTTTATTAAACATAAATGTTGATGAAAAACACAAACAGTGATATTACTACTTTGGCTTTAAATGAAAATAAACCTTACATCAATCAAGGTATTGTGTGGATAGAAATATGATTCGGTAAATGAAAGATGTTCAATTATTTTCTTGTAATAAAGAACTCTCCTTATTCCTGTAAATTAGCAATTAACAAATAAAAAATGAGTTATCTTAAGAAGAAGGGTAATGAGAAAAATTAGCCTTATCAGAAATAGAAGGTCTGTTAGACTCCTATTATATACATAAGTTGGATAAAGTTTTGTTGATGTTTATAAATAAATATATATATATAAATATATATATATATATATTGTCCAGAAATTGAAAACCATTCAAAAATATACTTTATTGTTTTTTAAATACTGTACTTTTGGTATATGACACCACCTGCCAAGCTTCCAGTTAAAATTAAATAACTATTGTTTTTCTGTAAAATATATCTATATGGAAATTCGCTAAAAGCCAACTGCAACAATAGTGAGAACATTACAATGTCATATTGATTCAGCACATATGAGATAGTTCTAATACATATAAATTGCAAAGCAAACTACCATATGAATTTGCATTAATCCAGCATATAGCCAGTATTAAAAAAATGTGTATTTTCTTTATAAATAGTGTATTTGGTTTAAAATATTTTCATTCTCTTATTTGTAAACTGAGAAATATTTGGTACACAAGCACTATATAAAGTAGAACACTTCTAACATGACTAGCATACATTTTAGGAACTAAAACAAAACCAAAACAGACAAAGTAGAAAAACCCAATACAGAGTGGTTTTATTTATTGACTCTCTTGACCATTGAATTATGATAACTTTATTTAAAAAACTAATATACCCACATCTTAAATATCAGCAACTCAACTCAGTCAATAGCATATCTTAATAACTCAATACAAATATGATAATCACAACCAATATTTTGTGTAAAGAAAAAAGTGACAAAAATGTTTGGTAACTACTTTACTAGACGTTCAGTAAAATTGCCTTTTCTGCGTTTAAGCACCAGTACAGTTTAACTACTGTATTTCTGTGAAATTTTCACCGAGATAGAAGGTGCAACTTTAAAACTGACCTTATTTGCATTTAAACTCTACCAGCAAGCAGGTAATATTTTATATTTACCTTCAGTGCCAAATGTCATTACCACTCAAGTTCTTACATTAATTTAAATGTTTTATAAAATAACATGTGTATTAAAACTACAAATTCATCATTGGTACAACTTTTAGGTTTATAAATTATCACATTCCTTTGGTATTAATTAAAACTTAATCATACTCAAAATCTATTAAGAAATAAAATTAAGTGCTGTAGTTTTAAATAAATGAAGAAGGTAATCATAATACTGCTAATCCAAGAAATACAATATTACAAGTTAAAACATAATATTATTGCACATAAACATAAATATAATTCTAAAATGTCATGATTGTGCTATACAACACTTAGGTTTGAAAAGCAAAATAATTAACAGTAACCAATAAACTTTTAAATGTTTAAATAGAAACTCTAACAAGCAATTATTAGCTTGTATTCGTTGTTTATCTCTTATATTTCATTATTGAGATATCAATCTAAGTTTGAGAAACATCTTACAAACTAAAAATAAGCTAAACTGTGAGAAAAATATTAAAACACTATTAGGGTTATAAAAATTATAACTAATACTAATTTTTAAATATGTCATGTACTTTTGGAGACAGATAAATTATTTAACATAATTTAGATTCTACAACACTAACGTTTCCGAACATTTTCTGTAAAAGAAATAAATTCATCTATGAACTTTACCCAGTTTACAGCATGATTAAGTGGATCTTTTCAAATTTGAAAGCTAGCGAGGCAGAAAACAGAGAGCAAGAACCTTCAAATAGTGAGCAAGCGTAGGGTGGTAACATAAAACTTTACAGAATTTCATGGTACTTGAATCAATAGTTTATGAAATTTAATAACACTAAATATTAATGACAGGAAAAACAAGGACCCCGAGGTTGCAGATCAAACTCATTTCTCAATAAGCACTTAAAGGTAACATGAAGTTACGTGCAAAATTTCATTAACTGTTTCATTAACAAGGATACTTTCTACAGAAACACTTAGGAAAAATTTCCAAGTGTCTGCTGTCAATAATCAAAAAGTGTATGTTTTATTGTGGGTGTCTTCGGTTAGGTTGCAAAATGTTTTAAACTAGTTTCTTAGCAAGCACATGAGAGGTAAAACAAAACTATAACAAAATTAACTCTAATCCATTCAGCTTTTCCAAAGATTTTGTAATAAGTAATAGTACTAGTATTTAGCTAGTAAAAATTAAAAAAAAAAAAGGAATCCTTATTACAGCCGAACTTTATTTTTTATCGTATTATGTCTATGTATGGTTTTTAGCATGAATACCTAAAACAACTTTTATATATTTCAAAGAAAATAACAAGATGAAATGTCTACACTACACCAGTTGTCATCCAATCCAGATTTAACATTCAATCCCTAAAATTATTTATCTTAGAGTAAAAACATTCAGTAAACAATCTAATCTTGAAAACTAAATAAGGAGACAAGCACTAACCAAAACATTAATAGAAAGACAAACTAACTCACCTAATGATAATACATAAACATTAATGAATAATTGGTCACATTAATGTAGTCAGTACAAAAACTTTACAATCATTCTACACATCAGGCGTTTTATATATTTAATTTCTAACTTGTTCTGTTAAGTTATGTGTTAGAGGTTTTGTTACGTAAGCTATGACTAAATTTAAAGGGTACAAAAACACTCAAAAATTGCCTGCCATTACAGGGAAAAAATGACTACTAGTTCTTTGGTGAAATATTGCAGTATAATTTAATGCACTGTGACATTTGTAATTTGTTTATTTAGAAAAAAAAATTAATCTTCATCTTAATCTAATCAATTCGTAATGACACAATTTTTGATATCTCTTATATGGATGAGCATTAAGAGCTTTGACATTTACCTGACAGAAAAGCAAAGGAACCGGAATGATGGGACTGTACTTTATATAAACAAACGACTGAATGTCACTGCCACACAGATTAGTTAGGGATGTGTTTGCAATTAGTCTAGATTTTATTTATTTAGGACAACAGTTTAACTTGCTTACACTTTACAGAACTTTTGATAGCAATTTAGATTTATTTACAGATGAGCTAGACAATTACTATTTTTGAAAATTTACAAATAAAATGTGTGTATTGATAGGCGATATAAACATAGACTTACTTAAGATACACTGATGGATAAATACTATAACTGTATATTTGGGACGGGACTTGTGAAATGTGTAGACAAACCTATTAGAGTAACTGAAAACAACCCAGTCTTGTCTGAATCACATTTTTTTTACGATACAGAGATATGAGTAGAGTTAGACCAGCTATGTTTTAATCTAGCCTCATAGATTATTATAGCACTGTTTTGACGATAACTTGACCTACAGCCACTGGCAAGACTCAAACTGCTACATACGTAGACCAAGTGATACTTGCTGACAACCTCACACATGTCCACTAGGAACCTGTATTATATTCTTTGGATGTTTCACCTATTTAACGATTTAGTAGAAAAATCAATCGAGAACATCCCTAAGACCTAATAGATCTAGAAATTTATGCCCTGGATATCTGCAGAATTAGTTTGTTAAATAAGAGCTCGAGATACGCTAAGTAAAAGAATTTTAAAAACAAATAACCTTTTAATGTGAACCATAATATCATTCCGCAACTATAGACAAATTCTAAGCACTTCATTAAAACACTCTACAAGAGAGCAGTATCCCTCTAAAATTACAGAAAGCAGAAACAATTCTAAAAGATTTTGGGAATAGTAAATGAATTGGCAGATAGGGAGCAAAACTAAATGACATATATCCATTGAGAAAGTTATTTTCGACAAATTCAAATATTAACAACAAAAAATTATTCAAGTAGCAAATATTTTCAATACATTTTTCTTCTATCGGGAAAAAATTAGCCCATGCAACTGTCTTAGGAAGAGATCCAGTGGTGAGAACAGTGACTATAGACTTGATGCGATATTTACACGACGTACTGTGACAGAACTTGAAATAATACAACAAGTAACAAGTTTACGGGGAGGCTCCACACATAGTCATAATGGCGTATTTGCATGGGTCCTCAAAGACAGTTTTAATTGTTATTGTTGTTATAAAATCACTGTTACACTTGATTAAGTATCACCCAAGAATATTCCCTGATAATTTTAAATTAGCTAAAATGTATCCTCTGCATAAATCAAAATAGATTTATTGATAAAAATAATTCCCCGCCTGATATCCCTTTTAAGTGTCTTTGATAAGGTCCTAGAGAAAGTAGTTAAGGAACAACTCCTACACTTTTTGCAGGTAAACAATATACATTCTAAGTGTCAGTATGAATTAGAGACAATAAGAGTACATCGGATGCATTGTTTGATTTAAATACAAAATGAAATAATACGATCTCGGAATACATAAAAATTTATGCTAATCCTTTTAGACCTGAAAAAGCCTTTGATTCTGTTGACAGAAATAAGTTAATGGATATATTAGAACAATTAGGAGTTAGGGGCATGCTTGGTTTTTGTTATTTTTACCAATAGAAAACAAAATGTTTCAATTTATAAATACAAGTAGTGATGCAATTAATGTATAATATAAGTAGTGATGCAATTAATGTATACTATAGCGTAGTTCAATGAAGTATTATTGGGCATTTTCTTAACTTAATATATTAACAATATTTTCAAACTAAATTTAAATGGATGAATAACACTATTTGCCAAAGACGCCAGTTTATTTTTCTTATAGGAAATACATGGACAGTGATTATGTGCTTTAAGTGATTTAATGTTGCTGAAAAAATTGTTTGATCAGATGGTCCTTTCTTGAAATATAACTGAAATTAGATTTATGTCAATCTCCCTAAATCCTGTCAGAATATGTTTCAGACAGTCTGATCATACATATTTGTGGAAACCTCTCCAACAGTACCAGTACTTGTGAAGCAATTGAAGAATATACTCATATACATATCTTGAGGAGTTACTTTTTTATTTTCGTTTTAAATGGGCAGATCATATTAAATATCTCAAACAAAAAGCACAAAAATATATTTTTGTCTTTAAGAACCTTAGGGAAATTCTTGTAGATCAATAAATGAATATGATTTACTATTCACATGTGCAATAGTTTTAAGCATTTGAAGTTATTTCTTGTGAAGCAGTTTATAAATCTGCTTGATCCTTAGTTCACAGTTCATAAATCAATTTTAAAATTAGCTTCTAAAAAAAGACATAACTATCTAGCTTCCTTTTTAATTCAAAAATTTTAGATATAAAGCAGCTTTTTCTCAAATTTCTTTTAATTTACATGTATAAAAATCTATCTCAGCAATTACCTAAGTATTTTTCGAACATAAATTCTTACTACCAAGCTCAGTACTTTTTGTGTAAACAGTTCCACAATATTAGTTTTATAAATGACATTTCTAAATTTGCTTTTAAAAGAAAAGTTAACTAGTTGTTGTTTCCCTTGCCTATTGAGGATGCAGAGGCAGTGCTGTCTACGCACTACGGGCAAACAGTCTGACCTGTGTAAAGCCACTCTTTCCTTCCATCACCTGTCATCACTACGACAGGGCTATTTTAATGTGTTATGATCCTGTTATCCTCATTGCTTATAAATCCTACTGTAAACTATTTTTCAACTAATAATCTTTAACGCTTTAATACTCACAAATTAAATTCACATAATTTTTACCTCTTTCACTACATTTGCACTTTCATAAATTTTGAATATTCAGTTCATTATTATAACATCCCAGGAGGCTCATTTCCCAAAGACAATACTTTCTGTAATAAAAAAAAAATGTTTCAAGCATTTTTAACCCTTTAACGAGTATAGGTGTTTGTTACAAAATAGTATTGACGTTCCAGAACGTCATATTAAAAATCATGTGAAAATAGAAGGACGTTCTAGAACGTCAATGAATTATGACTTATATTACAAGTACTAGCTCTTATGTTTTTCATCTATGGAAGAAATCCGTCTACTGTTCCTAACCTTGAATAACTGAGCGCAGTTTCCTGTGTAAATACTATCAGCTGCTTTCAACTACAGAGCGGCTGTAAAGGTTTTTTCCGCACACGGATTCCCGCGATTTCTACTGTCAACAGCAATTGGCGCTAACAACTTCTACAGTCGCATTCTGTTGCTACGCTGTAAACATTCACTTTGTGCAGTTTCTTCTATAATGATGAAATAGTGTAGTTTATTGTTCTCAAGTCAGTTTCCTTTTGTGTTGTGAAATGGATCCAGAACGTAACTTACGTAGTGACGACATAAGAAGGGGGCTGTATGAGTGGAGTGAAGGATTGTAATCAAACAAAACAAGAAAAGTGGGTTTTTTGACTTTAGACTAAACCTCATCCGACAAATATTGGAAACACATCACACTCCAAGAGAAGGAAGGCTGGTAGCCGCGGCGCCGAGGGTCGTGCCGCCGCCAGCCGCTACCAGAGACCAACATCCGCTCCGCCTGACCTGCAGACTTCCCCCGCCCACTGCCAACGCAGAAGAGGTCAGACACGGAAGACACAAAAGAGATGCTACGTCTGTTCTCATTCCTCAAGCAGAGAAAAGAAGAGGAAGGATACGACGTTTGAATGTAAAGAGTGTGGTTTGCCACTGTGTATACATCCATGTTTCGAGCACTTGATCACAAAAAACAAATTTTAGCCTTTGTGTTTTCTCAACAAAAGTAAATGTTAGCTTTTTATAGTAATAATATCTGATTTTCATTAAAAATAAAACAAAACTTTTCTTACTATTTTGGGAGAGTATTATGTTTCACATCCTTACTCCTATGAACAAATGATCTATTGACGTTCCAGAACGTCATTACTCCTTAAAGGGTTAAAATTGTGATATTGTCCATCTATTTGAGAAATAAAAATTAATCAATTTATTCATCCATTCTCTCTTAAGTTTTCATGATGGTGACTGTTTACTAAAAAGGATCTACAACTCACTTATTGTCCCTCCTAGAACAAAATAAAATTATATGCAAAATAAAAACTTAGAACTAACCATAAAATGCCTTTTTTTTAAACTTTGAATAATGATAACTTTTAATAACAATTTTTTATTATTTTTTGTAAAGATACCAGATTGCTACCTAAACAGCGTTTTGAAAAGGATTTAGATTAGGTATTAAGCTCCTATTTTGTTTTACATATCTCATAACATTTCCTGATAGTTGCAGGATACTAGAAGTTCTAGAATTGTAGGTAATATTGAAGCAATGCAACCAAATAAATATACAAACATAATGTCTAATTGATATGGGCCATATCAAACATAAATTTTTTAGAAACCACTAATATGCTTATAGCTATTTAAAACTTTTAAGATTTCGAAGATGATGAAATTAAAAAAAAAACATAATAAAATGTCAATCAATAAAGGGCCTTCAAACCATCATTGTATAAATTAACTAACTAAAATAATAATCTATCTCCAATTTGATAATTGATTTAACAGTAAAAAATGAAACATAAATTTCATCTGACTGTATTGGAAAAGATATTTTCCATCATTTAGTGAATAAAACCATATTTAAGCATAAATCAATCAAGAACAAAATCTCTTTATAAAATCTTACACTCAATTGTTTACATTTGCAAGACTTACTGGATATAAGGCCGGTGTGAACACATCACCATTCAGATCGCCTCATACATAAAAACAGCATTGAAATGTATATTTAAACAGAGAGGCCAAAATATTTCAAGAATTTAATTGTATAAGCAATATTTCAACACAATGTGAACCGGAAATCCTAGGTGTTAGTTATTATAATGTTATGACAACAGCCACGTAAGCCTAAGAACTAAGATTGCTTGTTGTTCTTGAAGGATTTTAATCACAAACACTGTTATATACATATTATATAATAATAATTATATTACATGTCTGACAACATCATAGTTCTAATTTCAATAATTAAAAAAAAGTATTAAAGAATCTATCTAAACAATCTAAGGTATTTCTTGTAAAAATGTTATACTTAGCTTTTTACTGAACTATTACTATCATTAGAGTGTTTCTTAAAATTTGCCTTTCTGTATAACAATTATATTTGAGTGAACAGTTTTTTACGTTATAACACTTAAATCTGAAAAAACAATGTACATTAAGTTTATCTTCTGAATGAGGTTATACCAATATGTTACGCATAATTTAATCATAATGGTTTGTGCAATCTAAGTGAACCTGGATTACGACCAAGTTCTTTATCAAGGTGTCAATACAAGGAATCAGTTATAACCTTGCCACTATCTGGTATTATAATTAATTGCTTTTTGTGCAATTTCTATTTGGAAAATTCTCTGAGTATCATAATACACAAAAATAGTAGTCTACAGCATTTTTACAAACCATAAAATTAAGGCCTACAAAATATTTAACACCTCAGGCTTATGTAAGAGTAAAAATAATTTGTCTTTTTATTTTTGGAAATGAAAGCCATAAGTACCATACATTACAAAAATATTTTGTATCTAGCTTATGGAGTTAAACCTACTATTAGCTTGTGATGTGTCACAATAATGTAATTGTTTGCGGAAGCCAAGATGTTGAATGTGAACTATGCTTACAAGTAGTATAATACTAACTCCACATATTCTGACTCTTATTTTATGAAGATCGCCAGCTTTCGTTTGACTGGAGAATTTTCAGGTAAGGATATAACCCATTTCCTAAGGCCTGTTAACATCACAGAACTAGTAACTAAAAATGCACCAGCAAGGCTATAAGCATTCGGAATTTCCTTGAAGAAGAGCACCTGCCAAATGAATGCAAAAAACAATATCAGCAGACCTAGCAATAGCAACTGGGCCTGCTTGCTCCAATTGGAGAGATAGCGTAAGAAGAATCTGGCCACCAAAACTAAACAAAGCTAAGGCCACAACAAGAAGTCGTTCAATACCACACTGTGGCCAACACAAGGCATCTAAGGCCCAGGTAACTCCGACAGTTTGAATGAGAGCAAAGGCACCAAAATTAGTCATAATTACAGAAAAATGAAGACCCTTAAGTGCTCGTAGAAGAACATAAACATTGGCTCCAAAAAGAGTAGCTGAAAAAGCAGCAACTGCAGCCCAAAGGTCAGTACTGCCTGTCTGTTCATCAGAGGCTAATGAGGGAATGTGCGCTCCAAATATAAAAGGTGGCCTTGTAATCAGAATCACTCCTATTAAGGTCAAAAGAATTGTTATTACATTAAAAAAACCACATGGTTCTTTAAGGAATATCCGTGCAAATATAGCAACAAATACTGGAACACTAAATACTATAACAGATGAATCTGCAAGTGGCATGTGCCTAAAAGCATAAAAACTCAACATCAGCCCAGTTGTTCCAACAAAAGATCGAAGAAGGAGCATCAAACGTTTACCTGATGGATAAGGGTTTTCATTCCGCCACAACACAATAGGAATTGCTGGTAAAAGGACACCGACAAACCTGCAGGCAGCTAGTTCCATTGGATGAACATTAGTGAGCCACTTCACAATTACTGAGCATAAAGAAAAAAACAAGGATGAGATACATGCTAGTATTAGGCCTAGGTAAGGGTAAGATGAAGTGTTCACATTCTTATGAGCGACTTCACTGTCTTCATCTCGACTTTCTTCATCCAACAACCTCATTTCCAGATGGTCGTCAATGTCGTTAGTCATACTTTTATTGTCAGTCATTGGCTACTTACAATATTAATGTACTTTGGCTATTTATGATCGGTAAACATTGACAAAAGCTCATTTGTCAGGCCTCATTTCTCTGTTTTCTTCTTATTCTTGTTCAGCAAAATCCAATATGTCATTAGTACGGACAGTAGTAGAACCTCTTACACGACCATTGGAAATGTTAAAATCAATCTGCAAAGAAATTAAATAAGTTATTATTTTTTAAGCAATGAGCTATTTATAATTAAGTATTGGAATAATACTGCTAGTAATAAAAGAGCATCAACAAAAAACAAGTTTATAAAGTATTGTAATATAACACTGACAATCAAATATAACATTGCCTATAACTATTGTGTTATACACATACAGGGTCTTCGAAAAAGAATGCCAGGATTTTTAACAGCCCTTACTTAAAAACTATTCAAGATAACTAAACAATTTAAACTTCCAATTGACGTTGAAATAACTAAATTTTGTTTTCCGTGAGGAAATGTTGACCCTAGCATGTGTAGAACAGCTGGGCGGTGGCAGTCCGCTATTATGACTGACATGCCTGGGGCCAGTCACAAGTACGTTTTTTACAGTTCAACTGAAGGCACAGTGTATTCTATGGTACACAGAATTGAAATCGATTGTCGGTGTGCAGTGTCGGTTTCAAGTTAAGTATCCAGGTCAAAATTTGGCTAGATTATAAAGCAATTTGTGTCACTGATTTAACCAGTTTTGTAACATAGGAAGTGTGTTGAAAAGACATTCAACTGGCTGACTGCTTTTTTTCTCTTTCAATTATTACTTATACCATTCAATTCGGGAATACTTTGTTTTTATCTTAAAGAGTTGATACCATTGAAAATAAGAACATAAGTATTTTCCAATGAACACATAAGACCAACAGAAGGGGTATTAAGATACCCCAAGGCTTGGAAGTGAAGCCGCCTGTTCCGGACTGCCACTACAAACACAGTGGCTTTTGAAAGAGTTATATAGAGATATATCTGTATGGTAAATATTATACAGTCTTTTTTTAATAAGGTTTCTGCATTATAATTTACCTACTAGATTACATTTTGGGTTTATTTAGTTAAATGTTTCTCTTCCTTCTAATAATATAAATACGTTGTGAAATTATTTTGAAGACTGTACTAATAATATATATGATGTTTTAATTATGCTTTTTAATTATATCACTATCAATGCATAACTAAAAGTAATCATATAATCCTAATAATAGGGTAGTATAAATATGAAAGTTACTAGATGGATGGTTCAACATGTTATGTACTTGTATGCTACTGTATATTTTAGATCCTTGCAAATAAAATCGTTTGCAAAAGCTGTTTATATATATTTGTTTGAAATATCACCATAATGCTAATACTTTGATTTACTTCAAGAACAGACACAGACTAATCCAACCTTCTGAAGTAGTGCGTAAGCTCGGTTTAATAAGTGAATCAGTTGTAAGTCCTTCATAAATTGTAATAATGTAAATATTTCAGTTAATATTATGACTAAGAGTAATATAAAAATGTATTGGAGTCAAAACCATTTGATATTGTTAGTTGCCTTATGTAAAAACTAGTTCAGAGTTAGACTGAAAAACTGTTTCAGACTCCTTAAACAAAATCAACACTAAAAATCATCAGAGCTAAAACAAAGTCAATAGGTAAACAAGGTTTTTTTATTCTTTGGTAATCTAGTTTATTAGTTTGTAAAAACTGTCAATACTTGAAGTAGTTTAACCTAATTTTTATAACTATTTTTACTATTTATATTTAACCCTTTCAAGTTTTTTTGTTCTCTTAGGACAAGAAGCTTATAAATTGCACTTAGTCCTGTAAGAACCTTTGCGCTGCTTTCGGAGTGATAGGATACTCAGGATGGGTAAGGTTAGGGAGTAAGGGCCGCCACCTATCAAGATCCATGAGGAAGAATTAGGGCACTACATGTCAAAGTCATCCCGGAAGAAGGGGAGGCCAGCTCTGAACCAGCCTCTGCAGTCAAAGTAGGCAGGGGGTGGCACACCCTTGTTGAGGTTAACAAGAACCTCTGAGGTAAGGGAAACAAACCCCACCAACTCCAACAGTCATCTTCCACAGTAGACTAGACCTATCGAATTGCCCATGAACCCCAGAATCTCAACATTAGCGGTTAGTGATGTGCCGCTACTGGACATCCATAAGGTTGCCCAGATTGAAGTGGCACATCGGTTTTTTTGCTGTACCCAGTGGTGGGTTCAACTGACCCTTTCAAGTTGTATGGCACTATATAGTGTCCAAAAATTGCTTCAACAACACTCATAAGGCGCCATCATGCAACCCTGTAATATACTGCATTCTAGCGGCAAGTATTCAAACTCATTCAAGTAGTCATATTGTTTGTTACATGCATTGCCATATTATCGTTTCCATCTATAATAAACACAGCACTGTTTCCATGCTGACAGGTATTTTATCATGTGACTCACACTTTCCGTTGATTATTTCTCACTGAGCTTGATTGTAAGTTTTATTGAGGTTTGAACTAATGTTTACACTTTGTTCAATAAATAAGTATGTGTTGTTATGAGTAGTACTCTAAATGTTTTTAGAAATGTGTCTTTTTTGTGTGAAATAGAAGTGTATGAATAAATAAGTTATGTTGAATTACAAACTCTGAAAACGTAAGTAAATTTGTATTTTTCACATTTTAGCAACTTTAAATCTGTATTGTCAATTTCCAGTCTATGTCTATTTGTGACTTTTTTTAGTCCCACAAATATTTGATGTTTAAATTTCAAATGAGTTACACAGGAGCCACTGCTTCGCACCCTCTGGAATAAGCACGGCTTTGACATCGCGTCAGGGAGGTGCTAATTCAGCCCATGGACACGAACCAGACCCTCAATTAACTACTTCCTGTTCCAAGGGGGTACTTATTCAGCGCATGGATATGGACCAGTCACTGAATTATCACCCCCTAGCATTCACTTTAGATAGTAGATTTGTCTTTTAGAGATTTAATTTAATTATAAATATAATAGTTGTTATCTGGATTTTTGTGACGCTGTCAATTATAAGCTGCAATCTACGACTGTGTTAACATTTCTGATAAATGATGAAATAATAAGTTTCTCAAATATACCTACTTTCCCTTTGAAATTACCATACGACTTAATATTAAATAATAAGTGCTCCAACTAACAAAGTTCTTTGTTTGAAGTTTATTTTTTATGGAAAATGGAGTATTTTTTCCAATTTTTATTACTTCAAATTAAAAAAACTAATATAATTTTGTTTTACTTCCTGATATTTTCCGGCAAACAATTTAGTCTCGTATTTTAGACAAAAGAGTTTACTGTCTGAGTATACAATTGTTCTTTGGAGAATTTATCGGGATGGTCCAAAACTTGACATATGAAAGGACACACCTCTGCGTATGAAAATTAAATGTTTATGCAAAATATTTTTGTACTCTGCAAATATTTGATATACGACTAAACCTATGGTCTTATTTAATTTAATTGATATTTAAATATGTATTGAAACATAATAAATTTAATGTTTCATATTTAATATAATAATAACATTTTAAAATTTGTTTTATGAAATCAGACAAATGAAGCATGAAAATGACAGTTTTCTAATTGTCATTGTTACAAACAGAAATAATTTTTCAGTACATCTGATCTTATATAATTACTTGTAACTATTTGCAGTAAAGAACTAGATTATCATTTTTTTTTAATCTTATACACTATTATACATCCATGGATCATCTGCACAATAAAACAGCTCCATAGATTCAACAGTATACATTACTCCCACTATATTATAGTTAAAATAATTGCTCTCAAAAACACGGTTACTCTTTCTATTCACTACAAAGATGGCGGAGTTGGCTTCGCGTAGTGTAATGCTCTAGTTTACCACATTCACCTTCTATTAGTCTTGTGTTCACTGGTATTTGCTCACATAAGACGAAATCGGAACTATTCCTCTGGTAAAAAGCTCTTACATGTATAGCCTATGCCATGAGAAACGTTTGGATGATTAAAAATCAGCCTATAAACTGCATTTTGTATTTAAAAAATTATTCAATCTTTTATCAACTAATGTGTATTTTTATACTGAACACAAATAATACCCTCACATTGTTAAAACTAGAAAACTTTTCCAAAGCTTAAACAATTTATTGTGATCATCGCCTGTAATAAAATAGTTCATGATAGATTTGGTATGACACGTTTCAGGACTTATCCCACCTTCAGGTACGAAAAGTACTTATTTTCTCATGTACAGACCTTTAGTTGAATAGATCCTATGGCAGTAAGTAGGCTACTGTGTTTATGTAAAGATAGGATAACTTCCAAAACACGTAAACCTCAATCTATCAAGAACTGCTTCATGACAGATATAGATAACAATATTTATTGTACACCGTATATATTTGTTTTATTTTAAATTAATAAACATTTTACTACAGTAAAATTATTTGTAGGCCTATAAGTAATTGTGAAGGAAACTAGATTTAATGCCTATGTATAACAAGTTATGAATGTAATTTATTTGACATATATTATAATTTCTTAAAATATTCACGTTATCGTAAAAATGCTCACTTCTTAGGTAAGAAATACTACCAGTTTGAGGCTTAAAGTGCTATAGGTAACCATTTAAAATTTTCAACATGATATTAGATAGTACAGAATTAACCATATTAGGCCAGACCCATGCCTACCCAAGTGGATGGTTAAATTAAAGTTGCATGGCAACCACCAGGCTTTAACATAATATAAATATATATATATTTCACTTTTCAACTCCCCCCTTTGGGAGGGAGTTATCCGATTTTAACCAATCTTTTTCTTAAACATGTGCTTCAGTGTCTATTTTCAGGAAAAACTAAAGAAATGGGACAACTTTTATAAAAGGAGGGTAATGATAAACCCCAGACGAACATAGTCAACACGGACTTTTAATGACTTCTTCCTTGCTTACGTAGACCTGTTTGTACAATTTAGTTTTTGTATAACTAGTAAAAGTACTTGTACCCCCACACAACTTCTCATGTTGTTTTATTGGGTTAAATGAACCCCCTAAAGTAAGTTGAGGGATTAAAAATGTTTAGTATTGGGGAAAGTGGACACAAAAGAAACACACCTACAAAATGGTATAAGAAGTTGCTGGTTTAAACTATTTAGGCCGATACAATATGTTTAATTTAACTTTTAACATAAAAATGTTGAACAACACTTTCTTCATAGTAAGTATAATTACTAGATAATGTATCTTATTCAGAAACACGACAAAAAATCTTTAAGTATGCTGCTGTAAAATAAGATACAAAACAGAATTATTAAACTACATATTGTAACCTAAAATATTTATTTGATTTATAGTTACTAACACTATGGAACGAAAGATTTGATAAAAGAATTTAAACCTTACTTTCAGTGAAGCAGAACTAAAATGTAACATTCTTACCTGACAATAATCTAGGCCTACATATTACACAATAATATTGTAGCCTTTATAACCTTAAGAGCCCTGCTTCAATTTGCACTGTTTATTTTTAATCATTCATATTGCTCGAAGCAATAATGTCAATCCCACAAACTTTTAATGTCTCCAAACTCAGAATAACAAAACTCTAATAGTATAGTAATTTGTAAAATATTTGACATTATCTTCCCAGTTGTAGTCACTCCATCCCCGACCGCTACAATGTTTTCAATTTTCACCAATTTATTCTTTTGATTGTTGAAGCAGGAGTCATTGAGCCAACGAGAAAGGAATTTTTTTCTGGTTTGCAAACAGCAGACTTCACTCTGCAGGCTTTGGGGTTTACCGGTGAAACTTCAAACAAATCACTATGTGGCTACTTAGTCGGAATTTACTTACGTATTTTCTTACTGGCGTAATGTTTATACGCATTAGCATAATATCTTATTTACTCAGGTCTATGAGTCACAGTACCAATTCCTACATTGTATCACTACGTGGCTACTTGGTCCGAATTTACTTACGTATTTTCTTACTGGCGTAATGTTTATACGCATTAGCATATCTTATTTACTCAGGTCTATGAGTCACAGTACCAATTCCTACATTGTATCACTGCGTGGCTACTTAGTCAGAATTTACTTACGTATTTTCTTACTGGCGTAATGTTTATACGCATTAGCATATCTTATTTACTCAGGTCTATGAGTCACAGTACCAATTCCTACATTGTCAGGTCAAGAATGAGCACGTAACATGTAAAGAGATCTGCCCTGCGGTCTGCTAAAGAGAGGGGGCCTCCAAAAATACATATTTATATAGTACAAAACCATTATAATCTCGCAGTGATGTATCATAGAATGTCTAAGACGGTTCGGTCTTGGAAAGAACAAATTTTAATATTTCTGATGAGCTAAAACTGTAGAATGGCAGTCCCATAACGTCGAAAATCCACTCGTTTCTCATCATACCGAATTTTGACGGATAAGCGGAAATTGGTGGGTGAAAGGAGGTGATTGTTAAAATTATTTAATACTTACTTATTTATAAATGATAACTTGTCCAGTTGCCCTATTTGGCGCACAGTGATCGACATATGCTACTAAAATTCTAGAATAATTGTTTGGACACTAGTAATCTGTGTTACATTTCTATGCCTTTTTGGATGTACTGAATATTGTATGTTAGGGGTATGCTGATGTTACCTCTATTAACAGAGTTAGATCAGTCATCAAGATGAGATCACAAGGTTTTTAAGTTTAGAGGTTGAAACATTTCTTACAGAGAAACTCTTATATATAGACAACAAATGCGGCACTTGTTCTATCTGGAAGGTACAATCCAAGCGTCAAAACAACCGTTGTAAGCTGTATGTAATATGAACTCCATGAATTTTATGCATACGTCAGAGCCGTACTCAGCTTTAGCGGGCCCCGGAAAAGATATTCGGCCGGGCCCCGTCGTGTACAATACAATATGTATATATCAACATATACATATCGGTACATGTATTTTGTACCGCCACCCATTCCCGTACAAATGTGGCGGTCCTTGATTGAGCAGTCAACATTGGTATTATACAAATGTTTCCAAGTCATTAATTAATGTTTAAGTGAAAGCATCTGTTACAATGATTAGATTTTTTAAAATATTACTTCCCTGAAACCAAGAATTAACCAATAAAATTTAACTCCTCAATTAAATGTAAGTCAATTAAACTTTATTGAAATTTAATTACAAATTTACCTTTGTAATGTGTATTATGACACATTACATATCAGTGTCATATAATAAAAGTAAATTCAAGTCTGTTTGAAAGATTGTGTTTATATAAAAAGGGGAGTAATTTTATTAAAACAATTAAAAGGAGACCCAGACACTCCAAAAAGGTTAACCCGAAACAGCTGACCGCACCACTGCCAGTAACAAGTTTTGCCACTCATACCACCAAGCCCGAGCTGAGGGCGGTTTTTTGGACAATTTTACCGGAGCCCGGGCCCTCAGTGGGCCTACACTTCTATTTGAAGTTACCGTGTCGTCGGAGGAGATAACTCAATATAATAAATGTTACGCTATTATTATAGGCTAAATTCGTAATCTCGTTCATTACAATTTTTATCACAATTACGTTCAGCCCCTGAGCAGTGAATTTCTGTATTCAATTTATTCATTGCTCTACATCAACCCAATTTTTGTTGCAATTATTGTATAGAATAAAATAGTTTTTTGTTGACTGTTTCAATATGTTTCAATAAATCACCTCAAGTAAATCAAGATAAAGAATTAAAAATAATAATGATATGAACGATCATACTTCAGTAACAGAATGACCGAGTATTTTTTAGCTTAGTGGATAATCTTATTTTTCATTTAACGATTTCGATCGTCTTTATTTACTTCGTGCATTCAAGCGGAAAAGTCAATAACAGTTCAAACCACTTCAAAAAGATAAAAAAACTACCAGAAATAAACAAAATGTGAAATTACAGCAAATTCTTGATTCCAACCCAGTAAATTTACTATCGTACAAGCAATGTTCCCCAAGAATGTCGAGAACTAAACAAACTCATTGACAAATTAATCCAAAATAACATAATGGAAGGATGCTTTAATTTTACTGAATACAGTGAATATTTTTAATAAAATCACCAATATTTTAAATAAATCCAAAAAAGCCTAAAGAACAACTCGTTGCTGATTTCAGACAAACTAATGCTACAATAAAGAAAGCCAAATACCCTCAATCAATCATATATTATCATACCTAAACAGCTGTTCCTTGTTAACCGAACTCCATGTAAAAATTTCCCTCCATCAATTGACTGTCAGTCAGGAATAAAAACACTTGCTATACTCAAGAAAAAAGTAGCTAGATACGTACGTTTACCTAAGATTTTAGCTGTCAGCTCAACTACTTGGCGAAAATTATCAGTACAGGCAACAAGCACCTGTATTCCAAAATATAGGTATACCTTACGACACAGTTTTACCATTCATCGATTCCAAACTATCGATAATATAGATATAACTCTTCAGAACATTAGCAAACCTAAAGTAAAAATTAAACTCCTTAAATGTCCATTTTTATTTGAGAACATTTACTTTCTTGGATATTAGATTTCAGAGTACCTGTAAAAAGTACAGTTGAAGCAATTTTGGATTTAAAACGACCTACAACTGTTCGCCAAGTTCGACAATTCCTATGAATTTCAAGATTCTACAAAAAGCTAAAAATTATGTAAACTTCACACATCCACTATTCTAAATTATAAAGAATAACAACAAAAGTTTTGAATTGTAATACATAGATAAATAATGTTGAACGCCTTTCAACTAAACCAATTACTCACAAATCCACCTATTTTAAAGATGAAAGAGAAACTATTATTCATAAAGATATCAGCTTAAATGGTATTGGCGGATAGATGTAACAGAGAATACATTGTTTGTTATATTTCCCGCAAACTTGAAGGCTATGAAAGAAGATATGCAAATGCAGAGCTTTTACTATTGGCTTTATCACACTGCGTAAACTATTGAAGAAAATTCACCTTCAATAGGAAAGTGTGTTTACGAATTGTGCAAGCCAACAAATTTTAAATTTCAAATGGTAATTTTATGTTTGAATAAATTTGAAACTATTTATTTACAATCCTAGTTAGAACAAAGAATACTGCAATAGTTATATTGAAGATAATAAACTCCATTTAAAATTATAATTCTACAGTATCACATGAATTTCTAACATATCTACTACTGTATATGTATAGTTAATCTAACTTCTTAGGTGCTGGCTAAGAAACTATTTTGAAAATACCACAGCTTAACCATGTAAATCAATTAAGAACCGTGATACTTTTAAAGACAAATATATTAGATTCAAATTTATTCAAACATAAAATTACCATTTGAGATTTGAGTCCCACAATAGTCATATACGTAATACTGTCAAGACGAGATTTCAAGTAACCAATTGGGGAAAATCATTAAACTCTGTGATTTTCCATTATGATAAAATTTGTAGATACCCATGACATTGCATTTTTAAATTACTCTACAGGTAATATATAAGATGATGGACATCAGTCCTCTTCTCCTTGACTAATGTTTTCTTCTGATTAGTTTAATAGATTATCTGTGCTTTCTTAAAAAGTTTTAGGACTTACACTAGTATAAAACCAAATATTTGTAACTTTCTGATTATGCTAAAAGTTTTTGATTTTTAAATCCAAATAACAACTAAACATCATCATCATTATTAATGTACTGTATTTACAGTGTTTAATTTCACTTTATTATATTGATGTTGATATTAAATAAATATTATGGTTTACTTGAGTTTGGTTGATTACACTATTTTTCAGAGTGCAAAGCTATTTTTCTTTTTAAGTTTAAATCATAGTACTAGTTTTTATGTTTACTTCTTAAAATTGGACATGGGAACATAAGTCTCCTCAAATCTAAATATATTGTCATGTACATAATATGTTCGCTATTATACCATAGTGAAGTGCAGGTACTTTCAGCTATAATATAATATTTAAGTGAATTATAATATATATATATATATATATATATATATATATATATATATATATATATATATATATATAAGTAGATAGTAATATGGGGTTCCTGGCGCACTTTCGGAGCCAACCGAAAAGCAATGTAAAATACTGTTCAATGTACCATAAAGGAAGCTGAGAAATAACACAGCAAATCTCAATGAAAAATTAACCGAATCTACAGTCGTTCGTCTCCAAAAGCGATCGGTACATTACTATCTACTCTGTGGAATGAAAAATTAACCGAATCTGAGCTTCTACTTTCTTAAGCTGTGCTTTGTAAAATGTTGTCAAATCTGCTACGAATAAAGGATTTATCTTAATAAAATTTAATCAATTTAAAACATTTTTACTAAAAACATACTGTACTTTAATAAAAAACTTTTCTACTAAATAAACAACATGAACTCACCAAGCTCTCTTCAGTTTCTAGCATTTCAAAAACTTACAAAGAAAGACAATTTTAACGAGTTCAACGAATTACCAAAACATTTTAAAGAACAGTTGATACTTTCCTTAAATGAAACAGAATTAAAAGAACTTGTAAAGTCTTTTGCAGAAAAAACGTCTAATGGAGTGTTTTACTATCGGCAAAAAACTAAAAAAGTAAGGGATTACATATTTAATATAATTACGAAAGATATTGAAAAGAAAGTAAAAAATAAACAAACAGAGAGTTTTCATCGTTTTTTTTATGACATTTTTCCCATATTATACGTCCTTTCAAGATAATCAAGACTTAATTGATGAATTTCTTAGGAATTTTTGTGAGTATCAAGATTTATCAACACAATTCATTAAAGAGCATTATAGAATTTTTCTTATAGAATATAGCCACATTTTGTGTGAAACAAAAGGTATTACTGTAGATAATATTCCATGTGATTCCTATGAAGAAAGACACCAACTATGGTTATCAAAACAGTACTATGACGTGGGGAGGGACTGCAAGTTTTAGAGTTAAGACTTTATTCTACAAAGTTAATTGTTATAATTTCTTTATCTTTTATAGTCTTCTTTCCAGTAACAATCAAGTGTAATTTTTCATTTTTGTTTAATTCTTTAATCTTTTTCTCATCCAAAAACAGTCAAAAATCTGTTCGGCAAGTGTACTTTACAATCTTCCAACTCGGCAATTATTGTAAACCCGAATTTATCTTTCATTTTCTCCAAATTCAAGATTCTATGTCTCTTCCTTTCTTCCAATTCATTTAACTTCTTATACTCTTTAAACTTACATTCTCCAATATCATTTAACTCTTTCAAGAACTCCATTTAAATAGAAAAAAATTTAAAGACGGAAAAAATGAAATTTGCTAACAATCACTCGAGAAGTCGGGGAGAATGTGAGTAAAACCGCATTCTTTTCACGAGGTTCTTCGTTTAATTTCTCCAAATGTACTATAAAATCATCAAAGATTTCAGGCTTAAAATCGTAATCAAATTCAATATCCAAATAGTGAAAGATTATAGGTAAAATCTTTTCATAATAAACGTGTGTATCGATACCTACAAACCTAATGTATTCTTTGAAAAGGAAAATAATTTTGTCAATGGTTCCAAGAGATAAGTAAAAATTTTTATTCTGTTTTCTAAATTCTGTAACAAATTTTGTTTGCTTCTTGTCTCCGTATTGTAATTTCATAAGCAGATTATTCAAATGTGTTAGTTTATTTCGAAATTTCTTAGGTTTAGGTCTTTCGTACAAAATTAAATTACAACCTCTACAAACTAAATATCTTTTATCGATAATTTCTCCTCTATTAGAACACTTGTAACAGTTGGCATTATACTCTTCCATTTAAACAGAAAGATTTTTTGTTTAAATGGAGATTATGGAACTAAGTCTACCGAGATATAAATTTTTCAACGCAAATGTTTGTGTTTACATTTCTACAACAGAGATAAATAGAAATAATTTCATTCTATTGTACAACTATTTAGGATATTTTGTCTATGATTACAAAGATTATTACGGAAGAAATCGAGATTTTTCAGTGGCGAAAGAGTATATTTTTGAAGTATTAGAGGGAATGAAAGAGAATAATATGAACATCATTAACTACTGAATTTCTCTAATATCGTTCTTAATCACATCATAGGCTAAAAATTTCTCAGAGACAACAACAACATAACAAATCGCGTTTGTAACAGCTTTTTGAAAATCCATATTGATAATTATATCGTTCTTTGAACCAGAAATATTTGTCAAACTCTTTGTTGTATCAATGACATAAATAGGTCTATTCGCTAAAAATTCTTTAGGATTGTAATACATTTCCTTATTATTACAGTAAACTTTCTTAAAATCTTGATACATCTGATACATGATTCTGAAAAGACCTCCGGAAATGTTTAAATTTTGTAATTCATCTGGATAATAAGAACCGTTCAATTTTACTCTGATATTTTTTACATCCAAACTATCAAACTTTGAAGGATTTTTTTCTTGATTATTCTGTCTATCTGTTTGAAAACCTATGATAACGAACTTGGGATTGAAGATATTTCTATAAATATTTGTGATATCGAACGAATAAGTTGTTCCGGAAATACCTTTTTGTTCAATACATTGCCAATCTAGAAAATTAAACATAATGTTTTGACTTTTTGTAATTTCATCAATCAACCTAATTTTACTCGTGATTTTATAATCAATCATTGGAACTCTAATAAAAAAATCTGTAATTGTTATTTTCCATCAACAGGCATAACATTTCCAGTTGCAGTCTTCAGAATCACATCATCGTCTTCTGCTCTTATAAAACTTAGATAAAATCCTCCTTTATAGATCGGAATAGTAACATTTTCAAAAAATCCTAATCCAAAATGAGATAAATTTCCAGCTGCTTCAAAAACACCAAATTTAAAATCTGATTCAAAGCCATTAGAAGTTTGAGAAATAACATCACTTTTTGAATACGAAATTGTTCCTTTAATTGTGCTTAATTGGCCACAGTTTTCGACTTCTTCTATCAATTTATTGTGTTTTCTTACTTCAATCTTAGAAAATAAAAACGGTATAAAATTATCGATTAATCTAACATTATCAGTTCCAAGATATGCTTGACCATCTTGTTTTGTTAAAGTTCCAGAAATATAAAACTGGAAGTTAGACGAGCAAAAGTTATCTCCAAAATCAATATTAAACTCAGTTCTTTTATTCGGTTCATTCAAATGTTGTTTACTAATTGGATAGAAATTTTTAAACTCCGCCCTTTCAATATCACTAGCATATTTTCTGTAGTCCGCCATTTAATAAGAGAAAATTTAGAAATTTTAAACATCGTGTATCATTTTTTCATCGATCTAATGTACGTTTTTATAAGAAAAGATATAAATTTTAGTAAAATAATTAAAAAAGATTAGAGTCATTTTTAATGATCTACTTCGTCATATTCAGGATTCTCTTCCTTAAATTTTGCGATCTCGGTCACATATTTCAATAAAATCTGCACAGGATAGTAACCGCTATCTATAATATTGTTCCAATCAACTGTATCTTTATTTTCATCCAAAAACTTTATACTCAAGTGTTGATAGAGACAAAGAACAGACATATGATCTTTTAATTGATAATGTATATTTTCTTGAATGAACTCTGGGACAGATTTTGATATTTAGCAATGTTATACCAATTCAATTTGTTTACGTATAATCTCATCATATCTTCGGATAATTCATATTTTTGAGAAATGTCATCCCAATGTTCTTTTTTCAAATCTCTTTCGTGTTGCATTATAAAAAGATCGAAAGCACTGTAATGTCCCGCCATCTCTATTTATTAAGAAAAAATTTCAAAATCAAGTTTTTATAAATTGGCTCTTTTTAGCGTTACATTCAGCACATTTTCCAGATATTCTCTTAACTCCGTTAATGTTTGCATAGTATTTTATATCGTTTGTGGCAGTTTTCTCTTTGCACCTCACACAGTATATGAGCGCCATTTATATAAGGAAAATTAGTCATCATAGCCGCCTAATCCATTAAATCTGTTATCAATGTTTTCAAAAGATTTATTAACATCTTCTTTAAATTTATTAAAGTTTTCTTCTAGTTTATTTACTTTATCGAGATATAAATCGTTGTATTCAACGAGTTTATGATCAATATTCTCAAAAGTTTTTGTGGCATCTAAACTAAACTTATCAAAAGACTGCTTATTTTTTATAACTTTTTCATTAATTTCGCCAAAGTTTTCTTCTAGTTTAATTAATTTATCATGAAGTAAAGATTGATTAGTAACTACTCTTTTAAAAACTTCACCATTTTTTCTATCGGTTTCATTAAAACCCTCTTGAAATTTAGCGAAATGTTCCAAAAAGTTTGTTATTTTTCCATAAAGATCGCCTTTATATAGATTGAAATTTTCCTCAAAATTTGTAAATTTTTCATCACAATTTTCTATAGATCTTTTACTTCTCGCTTCAAGTTTTTCATAGACTTCTGTTGTAAAATCTTTAACATGCTGTTTATGATTCTCATAATTTTGTTTTAGTTCATTAAACATTTTAATAGGATCTTCTAATTGAATCATTACAACAACATCAAATGGATTAATTCCTTTACTAACACCGCTAATTCTTTTTCCTTTAAAATCTAAGGCATTTTTAACATTCGGATCATGTAAATCAACAATATCGATGTTTTCTGATAATTTTAGAGGTTTCAAAATTTGCTCTTTAACAACAACATCATGTTTGTCAATACCAGGTCGAACACCGACAATTCTTTTTTTATTAGCCAAACTAACATAATTCTTTTCAACTTTGATCGCTTCAGTAATTTTATCAGCTTTTTCGATATGAGACATTAAATTGGTAAATAATTTTTTTACACCATCATCAACTTCTTTTTCCAATGTTTTTATTTTATCAGCAACTTCATTTGAACTCATGAAATTTGCAAGTTTGTTATCATATTCTGCTTTAAAATCTTCAATCTCGACAGCAAACATATCTGAATCTGGAAGGTTTTGTAATAAATTTTCTAACTTGTTATCAAACTCATTTCTCAAACTATCAAAATTCAAACTATTATCTACATTTTGAATAATTTGTGTTCCAAATACGTCAAAAATATTTTGTGAATCCATATTTATTAAGCAATAATTTGTTAACAACTTCTTTAAAATCTTTACCATTACTCAGTTCATTCAAAACAAAAATACACAAATGTCCACAAATTGGGGGATCGTTATAGTCTTGAATCTGAGAGTCATTGTAGTAGACGCTTGATTTTTTCAAATATTTGATCAATTCTATCGGCGGTTTGTCCTCAATTCTTCCATACGAATCAAAATAACAGGCATTCTTATCATTCTTATAATAACAAACCCAATGCGTTCCACTTCCCATAATCGAGTCTAAATTCACAATTCCACATTCAAATTTCTTAACTTTTTCAGGTAATGTATCTCTCATGAAGATTCCTCTAAAATGTTTAATGTTTTTGCAGATTTCTTCCAATTCTCCGAATGTTAAGGGTTCAAATTTTTTTTCCGATGTTTGATTTCACGTAATTCAAAGTTTTTTCATCTAATCCAGATCCTGTAACATCTTCCAACTCTTTATCTAACCAATTTAAAATGTTTCGAACAATAGGAATCACATCCTTTTTAACGATTGGAGCAGCTTTACGAACATAAGGAAACAACATTTTTAACAACTGGAATATTTTCTCCAAAATCTAATAAATCTTTCAAAAGTCCACCATTTTTGAGTTCTTTCAACTGATTATAAGAAAATTCTATTCTGGTTCCTTTATTGTTTTTCTTATGTTTTTCGAGTTTATTGTATTGTCTATTTGTTAAAAATATCTTATCTTCGCCATTGTTTAGTTGATCTATTTTAAATTGAATACTAACGGGTATTTTCTTCTTAAAAGCGGATTTTATTTTTTCTTTCTGATTTTTGCTGAAGTTTACGTTCACCTCCATTTATATAGTTAAAATTTCAAGTTCTCTTCGATTCCCATTCCTAGTTTTCTCTTCAAAAACATTGCTCCAGCTGTTGGAAGCGCAACAAATCTTTCACCTAAACTAGCATCTTTTGATAAAAATCTATCCATTGCCTTATCTTGCAAAACTTTATCTGCGATATGTCTGGAATTTGTGTCTCTATGTTTTGCATAAAAAATATCGTGTTTCCATAGCAGCTTGATCTAATTTATTTATACCAGGATCTCCTCTTTTTAGTCTTTTTTCGAGTTTTGTGCCAGGCCCCAGATACTGATAAGTTGGTACGTGTAATTCAAAAGGTAAATTGTTGATAAAATTATTCAAAAGTCCACTACCCTCAATCATAGATGAACTTATTGCCGGCAAAACTCGTTTTAAATATTTAATTCCATCAGGTTTTTCAATCATTTCATCAAGTTTGTTCGAAATAAAATCTTTAATCGCTTTCTTTTCGTTCAAAAAATTGTTGTTTCCAGCCTTTTCTTGAGCATAAATATAATTTATAATTCCATCGAGTTTTGTCAAATCGTCGATATATCTGTATTCAATCTTATTATCACTGTATTTTCTCACACCTGATCCTTCGATTCTTTTTTCCCAAATTGGTTTAATCAAATTGAGATATTTTTTACCTTTACTTGACTTTGGTTTCTTAGTTGATGGATCATTATTTTTGTAAATTGAATCAGATTTCCATAAAATTTCAGTATACTTTTTCAAGTCTTCTTCAGAATATAAACCGTCTTTTGGAACATCAGTGCCTGTTAATAATCTCCATAAACCTTGAGTTCCTTCATATGTTTTTTCATTAATAATGATATCATTATGCTCAAAATTCACGGGCAAATTTCCAATCATAAAACTTTTCTTTTTTCTGTCCCAATACAAACCAAATTTATCATCCTTTGCTCTAGGAAGAAATTTTTTACCAATTTCACCAATTATTATATCCGTTGTTCCAGGACTTATTGGTTCAACTTTGGTAGAGTCTTCAATGATTCGAGGTCTAAATGGTGTTGAAGATGGTAATTTTGGCAATTCAAACTCAGATTCTGGTATCGAAAATATCAGCAAATTGTCGTACAACTGGAACCAAATTCATCAAATTTTGATTATCACTTAAAACATTTTCAATTTTGCCCTCAACATTTTTTATTGCAGATGTTACAGGTTGATTAATTTTTTGAATAAATTCTTGTTCTTTTTCATCAATTCGAATCTGTTCTTTAAATTCTTTGATTAATTTCTTTTCTATTTGATCAAGTTTTTTTGCTTCTTCTGAAGTTACGTTCGCCATTTATTTAGGAAAATTTTGAAAACGTAAACGTGGAACGTGGAAACGTGAACACGAAACGTGAACACGGAACGTAAAACGTGAACGTGGAACGTGAAACACGAACGTGAAACACGAACGTGAAACATGAACGTGAAACATGAACGTGAACGTGAAACATGAACGTGAAACATGAACGTGAAACATGAACGTGAACGTGGAACGTGAACGCGGAACGTGGAACGTGAACGTAGAACGTGAACGTGGAACGTAGAACGTGGAACGTGGAACGTAGAACGTGGAACGTGAAACTTAAAACGTGAACGTGGAACGTAAAAACGAAAACACGAAACGTAAACGTGAACGTAAAAACATGAAAACAACTAGGTTATCACACGTTTATATTGGAAAATTTATTTCAAATATTTGCCATTTTTAGGCTTCAAAGTTAGATTAATAGTTAAAAATCCGTAGTCTTCCTTCCAAATTTTATCACATAATTCATTAAAGTGGTTAAAACTCATATCAGATCCCACATAATTGTTATAAATCTTTCTCGAATAGTGATCATCTTGCTTAAAAACACACAACATATTCAAATTATTTCTAATAACTTGTTTATCAACCTTTGAAAAGCATTGGGAAAGATAGATACAAGATATGTTTTTGTGACGAGACATTACGAAATATTCCTTAATAACGTCCTGATTTTCCAAAAATACAATCATCAAAAAACGATTAACGAATTGGGTTTACATTCGCTTAATGGAACTATGTCCTCAGAAGCATTGTAAAAAATGTGATATTTCTTTGCTTAAGTTCTTCTCAATATTTTCAAATCTTTCTTGTAATTTTTTTATAGGCGTCTTGTTCTAAAGATTTACTAAAAACATACAAATTGGAATAAGGAATCAACCTATTGTAGATAAAATTCAATAGTAAAGTTGTTTTTCCACATCCACTTGAACCAACAATTAACAATCTGATTGGTTGATCTTTCTTATTTTCTTCAAACGTTTGAAGTTTTATCTGATCTTTTTGCTTTAAAAATTTCTCCATTTAAATAGAAGATTTTCATCTTGAAGCAACGCTTGCGAAAATGAAGCTGTTCAAGTTGACTTCAGAAAGCTCTAAATTAGTTTTAAACTTGGAACATCCTATACACTTAGAGGAAGAATCAAATTATTTTATCGGTTTAAGCGGTTTTTATTCTGACAATTTTGTAATAAATATTAGTGAAAGTTCTCCTTATTGTATAGGATTTAGTGAGAAGAACGTAACAAAATATTATGGTTTAAACAAAGGATATTATACTTTCGATCAAATAAAAAATTCCCTTAAAAATTATCTGAAAACATTCAAACAATCAGATAAATCTTTAAACTTTGACGAAAACAAGTTTGAAATGCAAAAAAATTATCTCTCTAATAAAATTCAAATAAAATCACCAGTAAGAATAATGTTTTCAGCAATTATTGTAGAATTGTTAGGGTTTGTTCAAGAAACTATTGAGCCAAATCAGGTATATTTAGGAAATAAAACGCCAAAATTTAGACCGTTCGATGTAATTGAAGTACATTGTAATCTCGTTGAACCTAGTTTTGAAAATCATACCGAACATCTTCACAAAGAATCGGAAATTTTGTACACTTTTTACCCAAATGTTGCTTATGGATCAAAAATCAGTGAAAAACCAAATGAAATCGATTATATTCCAATTAGAAAAAAATATTAAAAGAATTCAAAAAATCGTTCTGACTATTCAAGACACTGAAGGAAATCTATTAAATAATGAGAGTAAAACAACAATATATTTAAGATTGAAAAAGGAATAAAAATGAGTTGATGATGATGACCAAAATTCAATATTTTTACTTAAAAAACAAGGGGCTATTCGAATGGCCCCTTAACAATCTTCATCCTGACCCTGTTTTTATCAATGAATCTAGACTTTATACTGAAATAAAAATTACTAGTTAAATTTCTTTTTCTATCTAAATGGAGTCAGTTGTAGACCTACTCAATAATCAACTAAAATTCAATAACAAACATATCTTTACGATTGTTGACGAAAACAATGTGATCTGGTTTAAGGCTAAAGACGTAGCAAAAATTCTAGAATATGAAAATACTATGCAAACGATCAGAATAAACGTTGACGAAGATGATAAAAACTTCTATTTTAATCTAAATATAAGGGGGGCTATAAATAGCTTACCTTCAAACTTCCAAAATAACACTGTTTTCGTTAATGAATCTGGACTTTATTCTTTAATTTTGAGATCGCATAAACCAGAAGCGAAATTGTTTAAAAATTGGGTTACGAAAGAAGTATTACCTTCCATTAGAAAATATGGTGAGTACAAACTCAAAAACGAAAATAAGCAGTTAAAAGATGAAATAAAACAGTTACAAATTTCAGGTCAAATGAAATCCTTGAAAATAGAGAATCAAGAATTGCGAATGGAATTAATGAAGAGAGATATGATATGTAAAAATTTTGATAAGAAAAAGCACCATGTTTTTGTGTTAATTAAGAAGAATCACATGTGGGGGGCATGGCCTTATTACGTTATCAGAGCTCAGAAACGAGAAATACCAAACCGATTAAAACATCTAAAAAATAAATTATCCTGAATTAGAGATTTTGTTCATTGATGACGAACCAAATTCTATCAATCTCTACAACCAAATGAAAGAATCTTTGAATATTTTATACAACGGAAATCATTTTACTACAAATATGGCAGAAATCTCGACTGATTTATAGAATATCTAAATTACACGATGAAAATGTTAAACTCTCGAATTATGATATTTTGTTTGTAAATGTTTAGCATAACTAGGTAACCATCGTAGAATTTTTTTTTCATATTCACAAGGCATTTCGTTTTTATAACTTTCGCTGAAAATTTTTTTAGCACAATCTTTGCAAAAAGCATCTTTTCTATCTTTACTATACTGCCAGTTATTAAATTCAGAAATATTTTTAATTTCTTTACAAAAGTAACACTTTTTCTCTTCTAAAGTTAATTTGTTCATTTTATCATATAATTCCTTACAATAACAGTCTTTTCTATTCTCTTCTTGACACTTTGTACATTTCTTTTGAGACTCCATTTATATAGAACAAATTATTACACGATGAAAATGTTAAACTCTTGAATTATGATATTTGGTTTGTAAATGTTTTTGATAATTATTTAACCATTTTATAGTTCTTCCACATTCACATTGAGTATCTTCATAATATAATCTATGGTGATTCTTCTTTACACAATCTTTACAATATGAGTCTTTCTTATCTCTACTATAGTGATCACTATTAAACTCTGAAATTTTTTTAGTTTCTTTACATTTAAGACATTCTTTATCTTCCAAAGTTAATTTTTCTATTTTATCATATAATTCTTTATGATATTCCCTTTCACAATCTTTGCAATTATAATGCATTCCATCTTTCCTATTTTTATCTTTATAAAATTCATTTAAATCTTTAAATTCTTTGCACTTTGTACATTTCTTTTGAGACTCCATTTATATATAGAAAATTACAGCTTTGACTTTTTCAATTCATATTCATAAAACTTTCCGGTTATTTCTTCATTATTTAAATCTTTTATACTATAAGTTACAGGATCTGTGTTATTAATTTGATAAATTACAAAGATTTCTCTTGACCAATTGTTCTTATATTTGTTCGAAAATGTTTGTTTTTTTACTAACAATTCTTACATGATCATTGACTTTAAATTTAGTTTTCGTGTGAATTTCTGGTGGAACATACTCAAAAACCGACTCTAATAACTCCTTTTCTGCATCCTTATCTACGTCTTTGGGCTTCATTTTGATTGTGCTGTGAACTGTATCGTTATAATTGTTTACGATTTTTTGAAGAATATCGATCCATTTAAAGTTTTTATTAATCTCAAAAATTACTTTCATTCTCTCATTTTGAGTTCTGTTATATCTCTCTACAATACTTGATTTCTCTTCGTTTTCAGTATGATAAATCTTAATGTTGTATTTCCTCAAAACATCGTTAAATTCTTTATTTTTAAACTCTAAACCCTTATCTGTATGAAGTAGGTTAGGAGGTTTGTGATTGATCTTTATCGCGTCTTTTACTATATCTTCGACAGCTTTTGAAACATCCTTGCCGTTTTTTCTTTTGATAGCTCTTGACCAAGCATATTTTGAGAAAGTATCAATAACATTTAACATATACTTAAATCCATCATTTTGATCTGAATAGTTAGACATTATAACTAAATCTGCTGTCCATAAATCGTCAATTCCTAATGTTATAATTTTTCTCTTTTTAAACTTTTTTCGTACTGGTGCATGAATTTCTCTAGCTTCAATCTCGATTTCTTCCTTATTCTTAGATTCTTTCTTTACTTGTTTTTCATAAGGATTCTTTATAAACTTACTCTTATTTGTCTTACATTTTGAACATTTTGCTGCAATTCTATACAACCCGTTTTGAGTTTGAACGATTTTTGAATCTATATTTTTCGTTTTCTTTTTACACTTGTGACAGTGAATTAAATCATCTTCCATTTACATATCAAAGTTTCCAAGTTTATTTAATTCGTCTAATATATCAGATTTTGCTTCATTTTTATAGCCATACGGTACTGTATCGATCTTATTTTCTAGGACAATTCTCTTATCATCTTTAGCGTTCAGTGCCAGCTTGTTTATGGTAACAGTGTACAACTCATGTTTATAACTTTTGATTACTGTCATCTCCCTAAATTCTTCTTTATCTTCGAACAAACATCTCTTCAAGTTTTCGATATTTATTGTTTTATTTACAACGCTTCTCTTAATTCCTTTACACCTAACTGGGTTTTTATCTAGATATTTGTACGAGTACATCTTAGACCTTAAACCACAAAATTCTTCTAAAACTTCGCTATTTAACTCATCTTTAAATTTCCCTATTACCTTCTTATTTTTAGTAGTGAAACATTCATGATCTTTTGGATAATCACTTGTATCAAAGTCATCTATATTTTCTTTAATAATCTTTAAAAGGATCTCGTTTCAATTCTAGAAAATAACTGTCTGTATCCATGTAAACACAGATTCAAATCTGGATCAAACTTCTTTAATTTGTTGTAATAAAACTCGTACATTAGCAATTTTGAGAGGTCGAGAACTGAAAATCCTATGTAAATCGGTTTGTTAAATTTAACCTTTTGTTTGTACATGTGACTCGCTATACAGTTGTCGTCAAAGATAGTGAAGCTTTTGAAGTTCGTTTTCTTTGGCCTGTTTCATTGAAAATTCTTCATTTCCTAGTCTAATATCGCATCTATTTCGCACATTTTCCATACTTTTTTTCCAAAAACTGAGTTGTTCATCAGCTTATAAAAATCCTTCTCAAAGTCACTTGTAGCTTTGGTCCTCATATTAGTATTAAAATCAATGTACTCTTTCATAAAAGGCTTCTGATCGAATGCAATAACTCTATTCACATGTTTCAAAATCATACCTTGTTCCAAATAGAACTTCAAATTTCTCGAATGAACAACGTATTCAGTTTTATCCAGTAGAGTTGTGCAAAGTTTGTTTTTAAAATGTTCTGGAGCAAGAGGTAAATCCTTGTGATGTTCGTGTAAATTTCGTTGGATATCCAAGATCAACTTCGAGAATATAGCCATAATCTTCGTCGCCAGTGAGTTCCAAAATTGTTTCTTTCCATTCTGCAGTTGTGTAAGTTTTTGGATCCATCCACTTGATATCACTAAACGGCAGTTTTTGCATTAGGCCATACCCATAAAGGTTATTAGCATCAACGTATAACAAATAGTTTTCGGGCTTTGTCTTATCGAAATCTTTCAAATATTTGTTATTTGCTTTAACATATCGCTTAATACACTGAGAAATGCCCCCGCGAATGCCTTTTTCAATCATCAAATACATATTATAATCGTTTAATTAGCTGAAGCTCAATTTTCGTTAATTTTAACATTGCGTCCCATGCGAGACTGGGAGCTGTTAGATAGTGTGCCGGATCGAGTTTATAACAATTAAGGCAAATGTTTCTGAAATTTTTCGAATATATCAGCAAGCAATAAAACATCTTGGATATTGTACAAATCAGAGTAATTTCCAAGATTTTTTCTCTTTTAATTTGTTCCAAACGCTCAAGTAGTGTTGATAATCTTTCTCAGATATGCTCTCGTCTGTCAAAAGTGAATAGAAATCTTGAATTTTCAGCTGTTCTGTGTGTAATCAAGTTTTTCAATACTATCGATAAATTCGTAAGGAAATATGCCTTTTCCAGATAGAATTTTAAAGATTTCTTCTTCGTCATTTGGCTGTCTTTCTATAATTTCATTCAGTCCATCCTGTATAAAATGATTTGTATGTTTGAAGTCTTCTTTCTTTAAATTTTTCGCTAATTTTTCAATAGACGAGGCCATGAATCTAAATGTGTCTACGAAAGAGAACTTTATAAATTTTCTAGGTTTATCATTGTCAAACTCATAGCCATATCCAGAATTTACTGAATAATTTATATATTTTTCTTCTGAGTTTGCGATCAAATCAACGTTTCCATATTTCTTAGCTAATTCTTTTATGTACAAATGTGTGTCATAGTTACTCATATTGTGACAGAAAACTGGAATGTTTTGTGGAAATTTCAAATTCAGATTGCAACATGCATGAGCTGCGCCTCGAAACTTGCCGGGGTTTAAATGACAATGATCTCTCACTTTATTATAACTCTTATCTTTCCAACTATCAGGAGTAAAACCATACTGAATTGACCCAACATCATAAGCAGACCATTCACAGATATGACAAACGTTTGAATTTTGATACGAAATTTCTTCTTCTTCTGTCAATTTCATAGGTTTCATGTTCTTAGAATTATATTTTTTCGCTATGTATTTCGATAATTTATTGAGTTCTTCAAACAATTTTGTCGGGACGTTTTTCAAATCTTCTTCATTTTTGGCACGATAACATATCGGTTTGTACATGCGATTGGTCACATTCGACACTAAATATAGAGTAAAACCATAAGGAATGTGCCTCTGAATCTTGGTTGTAGTCGATCTTTGTGGATTGTTCTTGCATGTCGGAATTTTTTCTAATATGCTCTCAAAGTCCATATAAATTACGTACGGATGGTTAAATTTCTTTTGATAATTAGTAAATTTAGTTGTTTGACCTGGAAATGGCATAATTGGCTTACAAACTTCATGATTTTTACAAATTTCTAAGTGATCTGTTAAATCTCCAGATTTGTAAAAATGGCTTAAACATCTTCTACACAAAAATTTTCTTTCTTTATGTTTAGACAACTGCGAAGAAACAAGCTTATTTAAATCGGTTATCAAAACATAATGAGATTTATCATCTTGTTTAACATACAATAAATCAATGTTTGTTTCAGCGTCATATTTTTCAGAAATTTGTAACGGAACAATGTTAATATTTTCATCAAAACTGTAGACATTGATAGACATTGTTGGATACTTATACTTGGAATTGTAGCTTCGTTTTTCAAATATTTGTATATCTTTCAGAGACATTGGATACTCAAAACCTGAAAATATTTCGTCATTCACAAATTTTTCGTATTGCTTTACACGTTCACAGTCTCTTTCTGGTTTTTCAATAGCACATCTTATTGAGTAAATAAAGCAAAAATCATCTCTATTTTTTATATTTATACAAGCTTTTTTATCTTTGATATTCTTTGGTAAATCGATGTATGATCCTGCATTCATCATTTCGTGTTTGTTAAGGCTCAAAACTAGTTGTTTACAACTTTTAAATGTCCATCCGGAACCTTTATTTGGATTATTCGTTTGTTCTCGATGTGTTAATTTATTAAATTGCTTAGTAATAAAGTCGTTTTACGTCAAAGATTTCGTCTGCTTTTGATAGTAAAATACATTAGACATGTTTGCGGTTCACCATTCACTAAAGTTCGTTCGTATTCACATTCCAAAGAGGAGATAGCCCTTCATATTTTTAACATTTTTCTTGAAATTTCTCGATTAAACTTTTAATTTCTGACCGCATAATTGAAAGATATTTGTAAATTGACATGGAATTGTCGTTCAAGTTTGTTTAAAATGTATTGCTTGAAAAGACCGTGTATTGAGGATAAAACTTCTACATCAATGATATTTTCGGATTTGTGTTTATCTATTTCTTCGATCATTTCAGACTTGGTTTTATCGTTAGTACCGATAGCCAACTTTTCAGCTATTGAATGAAGTTTTTCATCATTAAATAGGTCGAGATTTTTCTTTTCAACTTTGAAATTTCTCTTTAATTCACGTAATTTCTCAATATTAAACATGTTTTCGTGATCGGCAATTTTATTTTCTTTAGCCCATTGTCTTAAATAATTTAGTTCATTATCGTAAATTTGCTTGTTTTTTTCGTGACTTTTAGAATTATAATGGCGATCATAGTTTTTTCTTAAAATTTCTTTTTTGCAGAACGGACATGATATTTTTTCGCGCTCCATTTAGATAGAAAAATTTATTTAACTAAATGGTGCTTGTAAACCAACGATTGCGCCTCTCACGGCGTGATATCACTACGGATATGACGCAGGCGAAGCGATTATCGTGATGGTCGGTCTGTAGTAGCACACCTCGACTGTCATTGATACACACAGCGCAATCTTTCGGAACTAAAATGTCGGTAATGCAGATTTGCTTTTAAGAATAAAAATTGTGTTCCCGTTTACTATTATAACATTTTCTTTTTCAAAATGTTAGATAATTTTACCTATTTTAAATATGCGTACATTTTGTTACTTGTAATTTTCAAATTATATTTTAAATTAATTTCTTAAATTTTTACTTCTCGATGGGCTGTTGTATTGTGTTGCTGAGTATATATGTCCGCGAATTCGGTTTGGTCGGTTAGGGAAGTTTACTTCTGAACTGTTTTCGATGCGAGTGGACATAGCGGAGAAACACCAAGTTCAGAAGTATTCAGATCGTATTCCGGAACCATTTTCTCTATCCGTATCTCGCTCTTCTCTCTCTCTCTAGCCTGAATATAGATCCTAGCCTATAAACGGCAGAAGTGATCGTGTCATAGGCATAAAAAGAGAGGGAGAGAGAAAGAGACAGAGGGAGGAGAAAAGGTCGACCGAGAAATGGTTTTGCACTTTTTGACTTTGAATTTTTTCTATTTAAATGGAGTTCTTGAAGGAGTTAAATGATATTGGAGAATGTAAGTTTAAAGAGTATAAGAAGTTAAATGAATTGGAAGAAAGGAAGAAACATAGAATCTTGAATTTGGAGAAAATGAAAGATAAATTCGGGTTTACAATAATTGCCGAGTTGGAAGATTGTAAAGTACACTTGCCGAACAGATTTTTGACCTGTTTTGGATGAGAAAAAGATTAAAGAATTAAACAAAAATGAAAAATTACACTTGATTGTTACTGGAAAGAAGACTATAAAAGATAAAGAAATTATAACAATTAACTTTGTAGAATAAAGTCTTAACTCTAAAACTTGCAGTCCCTCCCCACGTCATAGTACTGTTTTGATAACCATAGTTGGTGTCTTTCTTCATAGGAATCACATGGAATATTATCTACAGTAATACCTTTTGTTTCACACAAAATGTGGCTATATTCTATAAGAAAAATTCTATAATGCTCTTTAATGAATTGTGTTGATAAATCTTGATACTCACAAAAATTCCTAAGAAATTCATCAATTAAGTCTTGATTATCTTGAAAGGACGTATAATATGGGAAAAATGTCATAAAAAAACGATGAAAACCTCTCTGTTTGTTTATTTTTTACTTTCTTTTCAATATCTTTCGTAATTATATTAAATATGTAATCCCTTTACTTTTTTTAGTTTTTTGCCGATAGTAAAACACTCCATTAGACGTTTTTTCTGCAAAAGACTTTACAAGTTCTTTGAATTCTGTATCATTTAAGGAAAGTATCAACTGTTCTTTAAAATGTTTTGGTAATTCGTTGAACTCATCTTTGTTGCACTGTTTTAATGCTAGAAAACTGAAGAGAGCTTGGTGAGTTCATGTATGTTTATTTAGTAGAAAAGTTTTTTATTAAAGTACAGTATTGTTTTTAGTAAAAATGTTTTAAATTGGATTAAATTTTATTAAGATAAATCCTTTATTCGTAGCAGATTTGACAACATTTTACAAAGCACAGCTTAAGAAAGTAGAAGCAAACAGCTGTAGATTTGGTTAATTTTTCATTCCACAGAGTAGATAGTAATGTACCGATCGTCTTTTGGAGACGAACGACTGTAGATTCGGTTAATTTTTTCATTGAGATTTGCTGTGTTATTTCTCAGCTTCCTTTATGGTACATTGAACAGTATTTTACATTGCTTTTCGGTCGGCTCCGAAAGTGCGCCAGGAACCCCATATTACTATCTACTTATATATATATATATAAAAAACTTCATTCAAACTTTTATATTCTATATCTAAAATGTGTTTAATATGTTATGTACATTGTGAAATAACTTTCCTTACTAGAAATAATAAAAAAATCTGGGTTATTTTTCCAGATTTCATAAGAAATAAAAATCTTTGAAGGAAATTAAACATTTTACTTGCAAAAAAAGAACTGTTAATTTGGTGATAGTTAAAATGTATTTTTTAGGGGACCATGACCAAACACTTCTCAAAGGTTTGAGGCCCTCTTTCGATAAACTGAATAATGACAAATTTCAATATTTCAGGCTACATTGGTAAGAAGGCGGTTATAGCGTGCTTAGTCATCGTAGAAGCCTTGTTAAAGATTACTATACTAGATTAATTGTCGAAGGGTGTATGAAATATGATTAAATAGCTACAGCTTTCTGACTTGCAGCAAGGCGGGCTGAGTGTTTCGTAGTAGTTTGTTTATTTTATGCCAATACACCATTTGTTTACAATTTCTTTTGGTGCCTGTTACTCTCAATATAATTTCTATACTAACTTTAAGAGTAAACAAAACATAATAAATACTCTGTAATTGACCACAAAATCTGGAAAAGTTTACATATACATTAGAATAATAGAATACTAAAAAACAAATTTACAACAGCAAAAGCCAAAGAAACAACTCTAAAACTGTACTGAACTAAAATGTATTAAAATTAATAGTATTGTGTGCTAAACCACAAATAAGATAGTATGGGTTTGAAGTTGTGAAATAACAGAAGAAAAATTTAACGTTCTTCATAAAGGCGCACTGTGATGTCACACATATATCCACTACAGGACCAATATACTCTCCAGTTCTCATCCGCCAAGACACAATATTGTAGAACATATACTAGCACATAAACGTAGCTATGGTAGGAAAGGTTGATTCAGTTGAATTTTGAGTTTAGCTCTAGTTCACCTTCCTTTTATTGTAGCGTCTGGTATCTGAATCCAAAGAAAGTCGAAGACAAAAAAAGCTCAAAACGAAATATTTACATCGTTTTGACATCAGAGATGTCTATAAATAGGTGGTGGTAGTCTCATGGTCTTATCAGGTGCACAATTGAGGGTACTATGATTTTATAGACATGATCTCTATGCACGGTGGAGCAACCAAGTTTTCTACACATAACGTAGCTATGGTAGGAAGGGTTGATTCAATTGAATTTTTAGTTTAGCTCCAGTTCACCTTCTTTTTATTGTAGCATCTAGTATCTGACACTATCTCAGACTTGATTCCTGGAATCTGGAGTCATGATTCGTTCTGAAGAGATCCAAAGAAAGTCGACGACAAAGAAGCTCAAAACGAAACATTTACATCGTTTCAACATCTATAAATAGGTGAAGTGGTAGGTTTGGAACTCATTGGGATGATGGTTCTGAATAAACATTCCATTTCTGATAATTATAATGTGAGGTACATTTTCTAAATTTTTAAATTTTAGGAAACATTATGAAAAAAGATTTGGCTAACATTTCATGAGAAAATTGATTTTCTTGTTACAGTAAAAATATAACATTTAATTCATATCAGATTACCTCATGTTAAAAATAGGTGTTTAACTAGTAATATAAATTTGGTATAAACCATTCATGCTGATTCAATTTTGTCTTGTTTGGCAATAGTAGCATATTATTCGATCAATCTCAGTTTCTTTAATTTGTTTTTGTGTTAATAATTTGCTGACACTATATTGTTTAGTGATCTACTGTACTAACTTATTTATGGATCAATCTCATTTACATGGCCTAGCCTATATACAGCTATTTCATTTGAAAACTACTGAATTTAGATATTTTAGCGGGTATCAGGAAATGGGCGAACTAACAGGGCCACCATACTAAAAATAGTTTATTGGTAATGGTAGCATGTACAAGACCCATCACCACAACACAAACAGGGAGGATGGGTTTTAGGCTTGTAAACTTTGTGTTGTGGTTTGAGAACCAGTCAGAGACTAAATAATAACTGTTTCTGTGTCTCACCGTGGATGTAGAGTTAGTTTATTGGTAATGGTAGCATGTACAAGACCCATCACCACAACACAAAACAGGGAGGATGGGTTTAGGCTTGTAAACTTTGTGTTGTGGTTGAGAACCAGTCAGAGACTAAATAATAACTGTTTCTGTGTCTCACCGTGGATGTAGAGTTAGTTTATTGGTAATGGTTAGCATGTACAAGACCCATCACCACAAACACAGACAGGGAGGAAGGGTTCAAGCTTGTAAACTTTGTGTTGTGGTTGAGAAACCAGTCAGAGACTAAATAATAACTGTTTCTGTTTCTCACTATGGATATAGAGATAGTTGGTGATGGCAGTGGCGCACCCAGAAATCATCTCTGGGGGGTGTCTGGAACACCGAGAAATCGAGGGTATGGCAAATTCTCCATATCTGTATGGAATCCGAGTGACCCTGGAAAATTCTTGAAATATTGGGCCCTAAAATCGTTCTCTTATAGTAGTTCTGAACTAATGAAAGCAATACATCAGGTCAGAGTGTAAAGTTTACAGTTAAACCCACTCTACCACCAATCACCAGGAAATTTATTTAGGGATAATTTAATCTACTGCAACAAGTTTAGTTTATATGAAGTGTATTTAACTTAAAACAAGATTTAATTCATAATATTTACAAAACTATTGATCTAAATAATTAAGTTCAAATCACAAATCTAAGACCAAAGCTGAATTTTAATGCCTACTATCGGATCAAAAAGTATAGATATCAGAGTTTGAAAGTTGATCACACACTAACTAATATAGCTGCAAATAACAGGAGTTATATTGCAATTTAGTTTATGTATTTCTGCATTTAGATATATAAAAACTGTTTACTAACAATTACTTTCAATGTTTATATCAATTATAAGGAACAAATACCAGCCTTTAGTGCTTGTCAACCAAACTGCTACTTTCAAAAACTCATACCTCGGAAACTTATGACCCGATTAAGATCAAATGTTTATACACGGATAAATACAAGTGTACTGTAATTGATTATGTAATTTTTAGAATGTCAGAATAGCATGAAAATAAAGTTATTAATAAATTAACATCTTACATTTTAGTCTTGATGGAATGGTCCACAAAATTTGGCATTGGTCACATTATGGAACTCTTAGTCATTATCTTGGGCGTGTAAACGTTTAAAATTTAACTCTGATTTGAGCAGGTTGTTAATTTGCCGAAACCGGCAACTCCTTGCTTTAACGCACAAATCGCCAGACTGCCCAGGGCAGTGTTGCCTCGTAGTGACAACAAATGGCAACAAACTAACACAGTACAGAACTGCTCAGAGCCCGGAAAATCACTCAATATTGTGACTAATAATCACGTCCGGATTTACTGTAATAGATACTTTAACAGGTACTCATTTGTCTTCAAACCTAAAGTACCTGGTACAAGATACTGTTACAGATACTTTACATGTTTTACCGCTGTTCCTGGTACAATCGTCACGTTTAAAGGTAACATTAAATGGAATATGTGCATGTACCATTTTAGGAGCATTCTGTAACGTATGCTTATAAATCAGTACGAGAACACTTTGTACTTGGTCACTGAAAGTACGAGTACAGGTAGAAGCCACAAGAAATAGTAAACACTAATCGTACTTTCGTAATTGCTTGTGTGACAGTGATATTCAAATATTTGGCTTGTATTTGCAGTGCCGTGTATTTCGTAATAGTTCAAATAGTTATAAAATTTGGATTCATATATTAGATTATGATTAACTTATAAAGTTCTAACATAAGTTTTATTTTTAGTTGAATTATTAATTTTACTATTAGGATTATTAGGAACAGGTCCTGTCTATCCCCTACCGTCGGTGTGCCCCTGGATGATATTAGCATGTATTAAGAACCCATCATAACAAACACAAACAGGGAGGACGGGTTCATTCTGGTAACTTTGTGTTGTGGTTGAGAACTATATCAGATCACCTGTGCCCCACCGTTCATATAGAGTTGGTTTACTGGTGATGGTAGCATGTACAAGACCCGACGCCACAACACAAATAGGGAGGAATGATTCATGCTTGTAAACTTTGTGTTGTGGTTGAGAACTAATCAGATCACCTGTGCCCCACCGTTCATATAGAGATGGTTTACTGGAGATGGTAGCATGTACAAGACCCGACGCCACAACACAAACAGGGAGGAATGGTTCATGCTTGTAACTTTGTGTTGTGGTTGAGAAACTAATCAGATCACCTGTGCCCCACCGTTCATATAGAGATAGTTTACTGGTGATGCTTGTAACTTTGTGTTGTGGTTGAGAACTAATCAGATCACCTGTGCCCCACCGTTCATATAGAGATAGTTTACTGGTAATGGTAGCATGTACAAGGACCCATCACCACAACACAAACAGGGAGGACGAGTTCATGCTTGTAACTTTGTTGTTACCATAAAGTGAACCAAACTCGTGAGCTATTTCTAGGCACTAAGTGGAAGGTGAAATGGGGCTAAACTCAACATTGGCATTGAATCAAACCTTCCCACCATAGCTACATTATTGGTAGAAACACTCAGTCACTCCATCGTGCTTTAGGATCGCATTTAAAAACATCGTAATGTACTTGATTGTGAACCTGATGAGATAATGAGATCTGGATTACTCTAGTTTGTCTACTAGGTAAACCAGACAGACTTTTTTGTTATCCAGGTGTTTCTAGTGTTCAAATATTGCAAATTTTTTTGAACGTCTACATTGCCGACTTTTTTTTATATCTTCAGCCGGACGTGGACTCCAGATCAGGGCCCGTACTAAGATTTAGTTGACCCGGACAAATATTCGCTCGAGCCCCCGTCATGTCCCACCACTGCGCCTCTGTCATAGGGCCTACCGCCTAACTCCCCCCCCTCTTTATCATTGACAACATCTTATTATTTTGTCAATGATAGTAAGATTCATTATATGTTACTAAAAATAAGTGCGGAAACAAATGTGATTCATCGGATAATTTTAAGCATTGTTTAAATTGTTAGTGAACTCCAAACCATTTTATAGTAATTAGTCTATTAGTTGTCCAATAAAAATTATAGATTTTAAGAAAAATCTTTAAAAGAAGGGTTTTTTAATTTTTTTATATTGAAGGACAGTTTCGTCTTTTGTATCAAATTCCAATTATGATTCAAGTCAGGCTAGTAGCAAGTGTTGAGGTATTTGTTGTTTGATCGCAGGAACTGTTATTAACTTCTCTGCTTGAAAGCACGATATAAATAAACATTGTAATGAACGATATTACAATTTTAGCATATAATTGCGTTACAGTTATTAGGTTGGCTATCTCGTCCAACTACACTGTCTCTTCAAATAAACACGTGTGGCGGACCCCGGCCCCCCTGAGAGCTCTGGGCCCCGGTATAATTGCTCGAGAAAACCGTTCTGAGTACGGCCCTGCTCCAGATTCCAGGAGGCATGTCTGTGGCTGTATCAGAGAGAAGTTGAAATTTAACATTCGCATTTATTCGTTATTTTTGAAAATTACTAATCATAAAATAAAAAGAGCAACTATTTTCTTACTTTAAGTATATAAACATAGTTATAAAAGTATAATTGTATATCTACATATCCTGCTTATTTTTATTTAATTAATTTTTTGAATTGAAATTTCGAAGGCAAACATGTTCTAAGTTGATTAGATCTTTTTAAATATTGTAACTCGAATATGTCAATATTCAAAACTAATTACAAACAAACATGAGATTTAAGTAATTAAAATGGACTATTCTATGTAATTGAATAAACTTGTGTTTTCTTCACTGCCTTTTTGAAGCATCCCTGTTTGCATTTCAATTGAAATGTTTTAGTTTATTTTAAATGTTGTTTTCTGTTTTAGCAAAACTTAATAGTTATTTTTCAAAAGTCAAGCAGCCAATATGGCTTAAATTGATGAGCTTAAATAGGACATTTTTGAAGTTCAAAACATCAGCTCTATATTTACTTTCAGAATAATTTACAGACGTTTACAGCGTCAGCAGTTTATTCTACTATTTTACTGCTGTCATAGTACCTTTATTTGCTAGTAGCAACAATAATTATTCAAAGTTGTTTTTTTTTGGTTTGTTTGAAATCTAGGTTATGATTTTGAGGTTGGAAGTAGTTTTCTATAATTTATTTTGTTTTTTTGGTTAGTGTTATGTTTTCATTGCTTATGATTTTCAAGTGTAGTTAAAATCGTTGGTGATGAGAACGGTTTTATTAAAAGCTGTGTCCTATTCTTTATACAATACAAAACTATAAACCTTGGTCTCAGACGGAAAGTTGTAAATATTATATTTTACAAAATTTAGAGATCCCTAAGGATTTTATAATAGGGCGACAAGACCTACAAAGTAATACCAAGAAGTATGTATCAATTTATTATTAAGTGATCATACATACGCTGGACATATAAATAATTTATTTCAGTAATACGTTTAAAACACTATTACATTTATAGTAGATATAGACTGTGATCTGTACATTTTTCACATGGAACATTATTAGATACCGGCATTTCATATATGGCAGTGTAAGACAAGTTATAATCACAGACATTGTACCATGTGTGAACAGATATTCAGTTACGGATGACCTCCGATATCTTCGTGTACGGTCTATCTGCGTCAAAAGTCCTAGGCATATTTTCTCGCTATTCAGGATTCAAGGTCCTTATTTCCTACTCCAGGTGATCGATCTAAAGAACACATGGACTCTTAAGCTGTTCCAGCCAACCAATCAATATTCTACCAAGGAAGTCGTCCAGTAGACTTCAGTGTTCTTGATAGGAACACTGGTCCTCCAAAATCATCAGCAAAAAAGGTAGACATCGTCATCTCCATACAAATTAGGTCAAATGACTTGTTAGATAATTTGTTACTTCGTCCTAAGACGGTTTAATATCCATTTCCCGTTAATATGTTTAAATGCCATTAATATTACAATCTGTAAGTTTTGCAGTCTTCTGGGAGCATATTATTATTATTTTATCCCCGAAAAAAGCGGCTATAAAACTGAAGTCTAATTTGATGGTGATAATACATAAAAAATAAGAAAAGTATGTAATTTCAAATGGATTTACAGAGGCTCTGAAACATTACTGCATCTTAAGAACTACAAGTTATATCCACTATATTTTTACCTTGAATTTAGATTGTAAAATGGGTTTCTTAAATATATGGCTTTTACTGGATAGTGGGAATTTATTTTCCTGTTGAAATAATATAGTCTAATATATATTATATATATATATATATATATATATTATATATATATATTATTCATTTTAAATGTTTTTTTTTATTTAATACCATGCCATCCATGATAAAAGGGTAATGGTAATTAACCGATCTATATTTTTATAGAGGATGTTTTTACTTTATTTATTATGACTCAAGAAATAAGTAATCGTGCTATTACCAGCCGTACGGTTGACGTCCGCGCAGACATGTGAGATGCACGGCGCGGCGAGAAAAACATTGGGTCAGAATATACAAACTTCTTTTTCAATTTTTACAACAGATACATAACGTTTTTACTATGGTTTATCTTAATTCGGGTTTTCATATACAACGTACGTCACAAAACGGTTAGCGATCTGCAAAATAACTTTCGTATTAAGGAACGTAAGTAGGAACACGGATATAAATTGGCTATATAAAACAATGCATTTAGTTTGGAGATTTTAATCTTATGTTACTCATTAAAATATAAATAATGGAAATACTGTAATATCACATAAGGTAGTGTTTTTTGGTTACAGTATAAAAGCATCCTATTATAGGCATCAACCTGAGATTTGACAGGAGGGGGCACGGTGTTGGGAAACGCCTTCCCAATAACAAATATATAAACTCTCTAATATTTTGTCTCGCTTTTCTACTAAGAATACCTTTTATTTAGAAGTTTTCAATAGCATGTATGTTGAATTTAAATAAATAAAAGTAACCAATTATTAATACGGAAAAACCAAATAATAGCTCTGGAAAATATTTCAACAATAATATTTAAATTAGTGTTTTCAACAAGAACAATCTAGAGAATTATCAATTTAAAATTTTCATTTTTGTCAACGGGATATAATACGCGATCTCCAAGAAATTTCTATAGGATTACTTTATCAACAACTCTGGTACATTGAAATCTTAATCCTTTTCTTCCAGCAATCAGGCAAGTCTTACTATCGTCCAAGTCTATAAAATTTTCCATTACTAATTAATTATATTTAATTTAATTTACTTTATAAAAATCCAGTTCGTAGAATCTCGGGATGCATTAAATTCTCTTAATAGAGAGGTTTTTCAACTTATTTTTTACTTGTCTTTTTTGATTGACAAAGAACATGATTTGAACTATTCCTTATCTTGACTTTCTTGTCCAATTCCTCTATAAACTCAGGGTGTCTTCACAACAGTTTTAAAAACATTAAAGCTACCCACATAAGAAATATAAATTTAATCTTGAAGCTTTAGACTAATATCGATGAACACAATTTTTTTTAATGTTTGGAATAATTTTATATTCCTGCACAGCGTAGGCTACAATCGTGTATTATTAGATTACAGTACGTGTATTATTTAGTTCACTCCTGAACTGTAATATATTTTTTTGAAACTAAAACTATGTTTATATCAATTTTGGGACGCACTGTTCTCAGTAACCTAAGATGTTCAATTTGGCTTTAAGCAAAGGTAAACCAGGAAAAAAATACTTCAGAAACTGCATTTGATTGGCATACGTGGGAACATTATTTAACTGGTTCCAAACATACTTGGCCAACAGTGAGCAGTTCAAAACGATTAATGGAGTTAATTACCGGCCTGAAACCCGTCAACTATGGTGTAATCCAGGGGAGTACTCTTGGACCAGTATTATTTTTAATCTATATGAATAATATTATTAAAAATCAATATTTTCTGGTAGCCTAAAATAAATTTTATGCCTTCGCCATTACGCAAATCCAGGAACACTTCGATTAATAGTATTAAGCTCCACGTATGCGACGACTTCACTCGTAATACTGATTGCCCATTGTGACATAGTTGACCGTATTAATGAGTATAAATATCTTGGCGTTATGTCTGACAATCGATTGACGTGGACGGCACACATAAGTTATATCAATACGAGATTAAGGAAAATGATTTTCGCGTTTCAACAATTAGATGAAGTACTGACAATTAGAGAATTTCGTATGGCATATTTTGTATATGTGCAGTTCAATTATTAAGGGGGGGGGGTTTAGCATGTGGCGGGGCTTACAGGACATAGTTTGAAATAATTTTGAAAAATTTGAAATTCTTCTAAATTCTCTCAGTTTAAAGTCGACCAAGTTTATTATAACTGGCGATTTCAACATCGATGTTTTGGACCACACTAACCCCTTAAACCAGCGGCTACGTGATATTCTTAATTCTTTTGGTATAATCTGGTCAGTAAACACGCTAACACGAGTGACCACCACATCGAGCACAGCCATCGACAACGTCATCACAAACATTCCCAACGCCACAATCTCTGTACTGGATGTTAGACATATCTGACCACTATGCTCAGGAGACCATAATTAATAATTTAAGGCCCAAATTTATATAACTCATTCATCCAAAATGAAAAGGGACTTGAGTTCGGAAAACATCGCCCTTATGAATTCATAAAAAAAATGAGTCATGGGCGTTTTTAGATAAAATTGAAAATTTCGATAAAGCTTATACCACGTTCCACGAACGTTTTGTTTTTCTTTTTGAACATAGCTTGCCCGTTTAAACACTTTAGAGACAAAATCTAATTCGTGGATGACTCAAGATATCTTGAAATTACGTGAACGTTTGAAATTTTACAATTCCATCTACGTGCAAACAAAAAACGAACAATTCAAAGCTTTTTATAGAACTTTCAAGACCAATTATCGAAAAAGCAATAAAAACAGCCAAAAGCACGTGAAATCGAAAAGAAGCTATCAAATTCTGAAAATGTTTCCAAAACTGCTTGGAGCATTATACAAAAATTAACGACACAGCCCAATGAATCAAAAACAGTATAAAATTCCAAAACTCTTAATACAGAATGAATTAATTACAGATCCATTAAAAGTAGCAGGTGAATTCAACGCTTTTTTTCGTCGGTTGCGTTATCCGATCCTTCTTTCAAATGCTCCAAACCAAGTGTCATTGATGGGGACCGGTCTCTTCCATGGCACTGTCTCCAGTGAGTGAGGAGGAGGTGTCTCGTCTGATACAGAGATGCAAACCAAAACATTCATGTGACATTAACGGCATGTATATGTGGCTGGTCAAACGCTGCTTTTAAGCACATTTTGACTCCACTGAAAAAATTTGATCAACATGTCTTTCGCTCAAGGCATTTTTCCTTCCACCCTGAAAACAGCGAAAGTCACGCCAATTTTCAAAAAAAAAAGACGATCCTTGCCTTGCAAGCAAACTATCGTCCTATTTCAATCCTTCCAGTCATAAGCAAAATTTTTGAAAAGCTTTTTCTGTCGAGATTAGAAGGGTTCTTTGAGCGTTTTGATGTTCTTTGTTCTCATCAATTCGGCTTCAGAAAAAAAAAAATCCACTATCGATGCCGTCACAAATTTAATCGAAAACCGTTGTCGGATTGGACTGGAGAGGACGGGAACATGTGCTAAGCATATTCCTTGATCTGTCCAAAGCATTCGACTGTGTACATCATGAGACATTGTTGTGCCAGTTGAAGACATGTGGTGTTCGAGGGTCTGCCGCACGAATGGCTTTCGTCTTATCTCAGAGATAGGAGCCAATGTGTGTTGCAGATTGCGAATTCCCTGTCAAAAAAAGTAAAAAAATGGCCTATGGTGTCCCGCAAGGGATCTGTCCTTGGGACCAGTACTAATTTCTTGTGTACGTCAACGGGTTGAATTCGTCGCTCCTAACAGGTAAAATGGTTCAATACGCTTGACGATTACAACGCTCTGTTTCAAAGCTAAAACAAAGAAACCAATTAGAAATCAATACTTTTTTAGAACTGAATTCATGTATTCAGTATTTATCAACATTGAACCTGAGAGCGAACAGTTCCAAATCAAATGTGTTACATTTTTGCCTTCGGCAATATGAGCCCGAGGATTGCGTTGCTGTGATGGTGGATGATGTCCTCCTAGAGGAAAATGATTCTACCAAGTTCCTAGGGATGTGCCTTGATCGAGGCCTGACATGGGACGATCACATAGAAAGCATCTGTTCAAAGGTTTCTTCGGGCATTTTATGCTTTACGAAATCTCTCCAAGTTTTGCTCCTTGGACTTACTAAGAACGGCCTATTTTGGCCTTGTATATCCTCATATAACATACGGGCTGAGACTGTGGGGCAGCTGTTCTAAATACAAAATTTTGAAAGAGTATTTACAGTTCAAAAGAAAGCGGTCCGACTAATTTCAAAATTGAAAATTCAGAGATTCATGTAAAAATTCCTTTAGAGAGCTTGAATTGCTGACTTTGCCCTGTCTCTATATTCCTTGAGGTTGCTCTGTTACTGCCGATTCAAGTGTGAGTTGGTCCAAGGCAGGGACGTTCACTAATACGGGACTAGAGGCCGGGACAACTTCCGTATTCAACAGCACAGAACTGCCACGTTTCGAACGTCTTCCATCCGAGGTTGGCGTAAGGTTCATTAATAAGCTCCCTAATGAAATAAAAAATTTAAATGATCCTAAAAAATTCAAAGCTCGATTGAGAAAACCTATTGGTGTCGAGGGTGTTCTACTCTGTTGAAGGAGTTTATGGTGAGCTGCTGAGATTAAATTTGAAGTTAATTGAAATAAATTGGCTAGTCCTTTTAGTTCTGTTCTAAATTGTAATCAGCATAGCTGAACACTTTTTAATGACTGAATTGACTTGCATTTAAATTGGATTTATTTTAGTTAGTTTAATTCATTTTAATACATGTATATTGACGATTGTATACAATTTGCTTGAATTGTGAACACAATAAAGATTTATTATTATTATTTATTATTATTAATGGATGGGCTTCTCGTCACACAGAAATCTATTATGAAGGCAGCATTGGGGAGGTGTCGAAGGTACTCTTCGGATGCTATGTATAATGAAATCCATATTTCGTACATGTGCAGCCAATTATTAAGGGGGGGGGGGGGGGGGTTAGCATGTGGCAGGGCTTACCAAGGCCACACTAGAATCCTTAGAAATGTTTCTAATGTTTTAACATTAGAAACATTTTTTCATACCTGTCGCTTACAACAAGTTTAAAGAGTTTAAGACAATCAGTTAAAATATTTACAACTAAACTAGATGGGTACTTCAAAACTTCCCCTGTCAATGACCTGTAGATAAGAACTGTACACATTGTTGCTAGGAGACTAGCTCTTTGTATTCTACAAAGCATTTTTCACATTGTTTACAAGTATTCGATTTTAGCATTTTGAAAACATATGTACCCACCTATGTAAACTAAGGCTACTAAGTCATTCTCTGAGATGGCAACATTCATATAATGCTTTAATTACATCTTCAAAAATCAATATCATTAAAATCAAAACTATCGCTTTATTCAACAAGGTCTTGGTCTGTAAAAAAATAAAATCTTTGATCTCAAATATCTTATTAGAAGCTGATACAACCTTTATTAGGCTGACAGCTTTCAGTATTTATTTCTGCCTCAAAGAACTTGTACAACAGAAATATTGTAGCATCCTCCACACATTTGTCTGTACTGCCCAAACCTCGCTTCTAAGTTATCTGTTTGAAATTTACCTATTAGTACATATTTATACTTAAAACTATTTAATAAGTACTTAATTACAACAACTATTATAGTCTTTACACTGTGAACCAAGGCTGTTTGAGTGTCCAAAGTGTTTGCCATTTCGTTTCCTTCTATTACCCGTTTCCTCCCCTTGAAACTGGCAAGCTGTCCCATGCTTCTAACCACTCAACAAACTTCATTAAATATAAACACGGTTTCATCCGTCAACGTTTTGCACTGGATTTCAAAACTTATCATTAAACCTCACATCTTTGAAGGGGTTCTTTACGTTAACAATCTTCCACCACGTAAGAATTATCTCTAAAAACATTGTTGTGCCAAAAATGCATTATTGTTTATTTTGAGTAGCGTGGTGCTTTAGAGCAGCTATGTTCTTAACATCAAACAGTTTTCACACATAAATCTACGTTTTGTCTCTCAATATTAGTTGGAAATAAAACTTTTTTTGTTAATGATAGGGCTGTTTTTAACAACATTACGTTCTTCTAATTTTTGAATAATTTTTAGATGTGATGTGATGTGTGTTTTGCAAAATGAGTATTTTTACTATCATAAAAGTCAGGGAAGATAAATGATTGATTACTGTCTGATTGGTTCAGCCAGTTGTTTCTTATGGCAGTTGTTCACATTTAAAAAGCGTGAACAGTGTCAAACATAACAAAAATTTCCTGTTGTTTGTTATAAGGATTGAAAAAACTACTCTTAAGTGTTCCACCACAAAGCTTTGTAAACATAGTTCTGTTAACACCATTGTTGTCGGAAATAATTGTTAACACTATATACCCAACAGCCAGTTAACATTTTCAATACTTGTAAAATTAGACTATACAAATTAATCACTGGTTTAAATCTCTACAGGGAAATAACCCCAACAGCAGTTAACATTTTCAATACTTGTAAAATTAGACTATACAAATAATCACTGGTTAAATCTCTACAGGGAAATAACCCTACAATATCTTTATTGTGTGAAAGTAGTGAGCTTATCATAAATGACTGAATGGTTGTTGCTAATCCAATAGAGTTTTGGTTTTGATTATGAGCTAGTCCTTCCAATTTACCACCTGTATAGCTCATTTCTGGTTTTACATAAATTTCATCAATAAGTAAGCTACATACATTTTCATTTTCTTTCATATAGGATAATTTTTTTTAGATATCTGATATGAGTAGTATCTATTCCAGAGCTACCAGTTCCTTTTGAGGTAAAAGATTGCAAGTATCGTGGATGGGGCATAGTCAAAACTTTGGCATCTCTAATCTTTTTGTATGCAGCTGGAAAACAAAAGAATAACGTTACAAACCAAATTAAGGAAAACGTACAATATGGATAAAAAAAATATAAATTAAAATTTTTTTTTTTTAAACTGAAGCTGTTAATTTAATTGTTCTTTAAAGAAAGTTAACTTTTCTGCAACATTAGTGTCTGTTGTTTCTTCTATATACAATTTCCCATCCTAACAAACTGACTCTATAACCATGTCATACTTTTGTCTGATTTTGGTATTGTCTATTACTTCAGGAGGATACGCTTTTTTAATTATTATTTCTTAGCTTTGGGACCAACTGTCAAATTTTTAAAGTTCTGTGAAAACGGTTCGCAAAATAACTACTATTTCTTGAAACAAGTTATTATTTTTTAAACGAGAATAAGAAGGACAAGTCGGTCTTGTTTAAGGAACATAGTGTAACTGTAGGGTAAATTATTGTCTTTAATGGAAACTAAAAATAGGGAAAATAGTTGGTTGTTGTCCTGTTAGAGAATGTTACATTGTTAAGTTCTATAGTGTACACATTCTTTACTTTGTAATTATTTGTGAGATCAGCTGAATGAAGTCAAATTGTGTCCCGGCCGATTCTTCCTCTTGGAATTTGTTTTTGGGCGTCTTGTCAGGCGCTCGTTCGGCTCTTCTGCTTCCCTTCTTCATTTATCCTCTGGGATCCACTTCCTCTCAGGCCGGCTAGAATTCCCTTTCCAATGTAGTTAGGCAAGTTTATCAAAAAATTGTCTGGGAACCGCATCGTTACCTTAGCCTTTAGGCCTATCCCGCTTAACTGTTAAAAATGGTGCCGGTCAGGTCGAGTACTTACCGAGTGTCCTTCCTTTCATTATAATATCGCTCGTCATAAATGTTTAATGCAACACGCTGGGGGAGAGGTAGTTGTTTACGTAAACCTCACAAACGGTATCTCTGGTGAATAGCTCTTAGCCACGTACGGAATGTGCTCAGGATCTTTCGGAAAATGAAAAAATACATTTAACAAAATGGCTTAACATGAATTGCTTCTTACCACTCTGGAAACGGCAAACATTGTTATATCTCGGCATATAAACCAGGCTCCGACCAAAATCCACCAACACACACACAACAGTACTCCCCCAACCAGATGTGTCCTGTATTAGTCAACAAACGTTCACAATTAGACTAGGGTTGTCAATGACAAGTTGGAAAGCTAAGTAAAAGTATTGAGGTGCTCGCGACGAAACGGCCGAGATGGTTGAGCCCGAGGCCCGCCCCTATACCCGTGACGTCACGGTCATGCCAGCGGCAGGGCAGAGCCAGCGAGGACTGGGATTCTAGTGTGGCACTTGTGGCTTTACAGGACCAGTAAATAGATCCGGCTTCTCTTGGAACACAGGAAATCTATTATGAAGGCAAGGCATTGGGCGACGGTTGGGTCGTAAGGTACGGATGTTATGTATAATCGGAAATCCAGAGTTTTGGATGTTAGAAATGCTTTACATAAAAAGCACTTGTTATCTACGTTTTTAAAAAACCAAACCTAAACCTATTTAACTCTTCTTGCCTCGTGAATATTTCACAAGGATATGCTACTACAGGAGCCCGGACTAGAGATTAACTACAGAGTTCCTGAGACGAGATATAATTAAAACCTTCTTTGCTACTAATACTTATTATTATAGGGAACACACATTATTTTCAACAAATTGCAGGTAAGGGGAATTCCAAAAAAATGATGAATTATATAACAAATGTTTTCTTTATAAAAGAAGAATATTTAAACTTGGCTAAATTATGGTGGGAAGGATGTCGCACTTGAATTATTGACAAACTTATACGACAATAGATAATGTGGGTTGGCAAATAGGGAGGGCGAAGGAAAGTGTTTTGTATAAAACTGGCTATACTACTAAATGTGTATTCTTTATATTTTATTGTACAAGTGAGTGTGTTTGTTGCGTGTGTATGTTGGAAAAAAAAACTGTAAGTATGGGTTATGTTTGGAAAAAACTATATTATGATTGTATGTATTTATGGTTGCGTCATAAGCATGTTATTATGGAAAGAAGTTAATATAGTGAGGGCGTGTGTGTATAAGTTATATATTATAATAAATTGTCGCGCGAGTATTTAGTTTTGTGTACAGATGAGTGT
>NW_025778937.1:0-64348 GCF_021130785.1 Homalodisca vitripennis | reverse complement strand
CCCTGAATAGTTCACATAGAAGGGTAAGGAGATTCTCCGGCCCTTGTTGAAGCAGGGCCGGAAAGATTCCATCCCCTCCTGCAGATTTGAAAGGGGGCAAATTTAGAAATTGCCCATTTGGCTTTAGAGAGAGTGACAATCCTTCTGGCAATGGCCCAGCTACCACGACAAGCTCTTGGCCGTGAGCCTGCCTCGTGATTACCAGACGTTTCCAGTGTCGTCATTCTCAAAGATACAATCAGGGAAGTGAGTCTCAAGGAGAAGTTTGAGGCTATCACTAGACCCGGAAGTGTGTTGACCTCCCTGGGACCTTAAAGATCCCAAGTGACCGGTTGGACTTGAGGCTAGCAAGCGTTGCAGTCTAGCTGCCGCGCTTAACTCATTTACCTTCTGTGTAAACTGCCTCCAAGGAACTTTGTTTTGCTTTTTTGATTGCTAGGCTGTATTCTGTTAGAGCTCTATGATAGGACTCCCAGATACGGCTCCTTTTGCATTGATTGTACAGCTTCCTGACATTAGCCCTTTTGCGAGCGAGGTCCTGCAGTCCACCACTTACTATTGGTTCGACTCTTCCCCCGTCGCAATGGGCAATTGTCATGGAAGCTATTGATTATAGCATTCTGCAGGTCAGAAGCTATCTGATCTATGTCTGTGAAGCATCGCACCCTTCCGCCTACCGATCCCAACTGTGACTGAAGGTCAGACTTATATCCCAACCAGTCAGTCCTCCTGGGATTACGATAGAGGACCTCTGCAGCCTCATCTTGCAAGTTAAAGAGGATATACCTGTGATCCGATAATGAGGCCTCTTCGCTTACGTGCCACTTATCAACCATTCCAAGTATTCCTTGTGTGCAGATTGTTATGTCAATAACTTCTTGTCTAATTCGTGTTGCGAACGTAGGGCGGTTACCTTTATTACATATAAATAGGTCCCTACTTAGAAGAAATTGTAAAAGTGCCTCACCTCTAGGGTTAGTGTTGGTGCTGCCCCATCCAGCAGAGTGATATGAGATATAGGTATAATTTAAAATGTTTTTATTTTTTGTGGAAAATACTCTGTTATAAACAATAACTGATATGTGTTTCGAGTAAAATAAGAATAATAAATTACGAAAGGATGAGATCAGATTGCAGATTTCGATACGTAGTGTTACTGAATTTTTGTATCGCTGAACGGTGGAAAATGTCTGGTAAATCCTATTTCCTTATCAATCTTTCTATCTTCCAAAACAAAAAAGTCACGACCAAGAACAAATAAATAAGAATATATCTCTTTATGATTTCCGACACTTCATTAAAAGGAAGTAAAATTCATTAAGCTAACTGTAAATGCAAAATTATAAAACCTCCTAAATCAATCACTGTTGCTGGACTGGATATTAAATGGAAAAAGTGTAGGAAACAGTGGAATTGTTAAAACTCCCTATATCCTGGTAGTGTATTTGATCATCCTAGATTGGTCTGTGGGCCAGAGAGTACGTATTCCAAATAAATAGCCAGAGAAAGATTGCCTACCTCATCACAGTACCTGAAATCTATTTTTTAACTTATAAAACTGAAGAAACATTATATACATATATGTACATATATATATATATATGTATATATATGTGTGTGTGTGTGTGTGTTTTATGTCTTTTCGTTGTAAAATATGTACATTGTCTAACTAGTTTTATATCGAAAAGGCTGTTTCAAGAGTGAGATGGTGTCACATTTAGTGAGAAGAGTCACCACACGTAGAGTGAGAATGTGTCACCACACGTAGAGTGAGAATGTGTCACCACACATAGAGTGAGAATGTGTCACCACACATAGAGTAAGTGGGATGTCACCACACATAGAGTGAGAGTGTGTCACCACTCATAGACTGAGAGTGTGTCACCACACATAGAGTGAGAATGTGTCACCACACATAGAGTGAGAGTGTGTCACCACTCATAGACTGAGAGTGTGTCACCACACATACAGCGAGAAGGTGTCACCACAAATAGAGTGAGAGCGTATCATTACACCTAGCTAAAATTTCCATCAATCGTCTTAAGCCTAATATATAACCTTAAACATAGTTTAAATCACGTTTAGAATTAATTACAAATCAAATTTGTCATTTCAAGTGTTACAGACTGTCCGAACGCTTCACACAAAACCACGTCAAACCGCTCACCAGGCTCGCACTGGGGACCAGGAGAGCTGAGTTGGAACAGTATTACATGGGGTTTTGTAAAATAAATTAATATTTTCCATGTATTTTTAATGCAGTTTACATACTTGTTTGAACACTATTAAACGTCAGCTGCATATTATAAATCAGTCTCACTGTAATAAAAGTTTTTGGAAATGTAGTTTAGTTTTTTTTACAGTAGACTTTTCTAACCGATACTTCATTTATTGTCCTCACTTAAACTTTACAGCTTCCGCGGAGAAAATATAAAGTAGGAATCTTCTATCTGGAAGTATTAATAATTTTTGTGTTAAACAAATTTTAAATTTCATGAAAAAGAAGTGGAACTTTTACTTCAACTATCAAAAACACAATTCGTCACAAATTTACAAAATATTCACTAATATTATCTATAAATAAATTGTTTTGCAATTTTGACAAACACTTTTTACAAATATGTTAACTGTATAAATAAGTATTTTTGTTCTAAATAAAAAAATTTGCCACACATGAGGGAAGGTCTGTTTACATGACGGCTTAAGCCATTTTATTCGGAAATGATAAAATACTTAAAATTTAATAAACAATGCTCATAGGAAAAGTTTTATGAAACTATGCTAAAAACATAAATCCGAAATATTCATAGACATGCCTATCGTTTTCATAGTAGTAATAAATATAACATATCAAAAATCAGTTACATGCCCATAATTCAAACTATATAAATTGTATAATAAAAATTTTACGGATTTATGTAAAAAAAAGCTGTTCACTTTTATGCTACAATCATCGGTAAAAATCCGAAACTTAAATTGATAAAGATTTATTTCCATTTTTAAAATAAAATAGCACTTGTTCGCAAAACAGAGAGAAACAAAATAATCAGATATTCAAATTTTAAGATTTCTGTTAAACTGTTATTTCAAAAGGTCAATTCCTTAATAAATTGTTACACTGAAATTAGTTTTTAGAAAGTATAAATGAAGTTAACGAGTTTATCTTAAATTATTCAATGCATGTTCAATGAAAGAAGGCATGAGAAAAGATTGTGTAAATAGGCAACAAAAGTTAGGTGAACGTATCAGTCTGTACATATCTAAAGTCAAAGTATAATATGAAATTTTGTTCTGCAAATATTCTGAACAAAAAAATTGGACACATTACAAAACGGGACTTTATCCTAAAACCACGTTTTTTTCAAAACCCAAAAAGTTGTCCTTACTTGGATGAGGTGAGCGTAACTTATAATAATGTGCTGGAGCACTATAGGTGTCCAGGGACTACAAGATTTTGGAATCAACAGGAATGCGGCCAACGATAAATGTTGCGGGGTATTTTTATAACTGCGAGAGATTTGATTATCTCAGAGGAAATTGTTATTGGTGAGGCACAAAAGATACTTCAAACAATATCGAGGTTCCAAAACACAGATTTGGCAGAGAGAAGATTTGCAAATCAATAGTATAAATTGTTTTTACCTAAAATGTGAAAAACAAACATGTGTAAAAAGGCCTATTAGCTTAGCAGGAAAATTAATCGGGGAAATTATTTAATAAGTTATAATATTTACGAAACATGATGTCAATGTAGGTAAGAACCAAATGTGTGTCTCATAGATTAAGATTCCACAATCATTTTAATTATCAAGATGTCGTTTCAACTTATAGAGTACAGATTTTGTAATAGATAGTACATATTATTGAACTACTTAGGAAGAAATAAAAGTTCTTGAATCTTTTGTAATACAAAACAATAGATTAATCTGGTTTGTAGAATGTTTAATGACGAGAGAAATTGTAGTAAAGTTAGTTTTTTAATAATTTTATCATGTCAACTAATATCGTTAGCTAAATGTCTCCACCGTTAGTCCAAGTTGGTCTTCCGTACTCTACGTTTCTGTGATAAGTGTACAGAAGGTTTTTATTAGTAAATCCTAGAAAGCTCTGAAGTTGCAACACAAAATATTTATACTAATTTTTGATAGTTTGTTTATTAATCACTGTTGTCATGTTAATAAACTTCAGCTAATTCACGATGAGGTCCGCCCATTCTCATCTGTAAACGTTCATGTATTTTACGCTATTTGGTTTGAATATCTATTGAATGAAAATGGTTCTCTCCAGGGACACCAAAACTGTTCAAAAATCTAGTTGAGAATATTGTTAATGTTTAGATACGGCATTAGAAGGAGTATTATATTTAGTTATCCTGAACAATAATAAATGTGTAATTATTGAAATTTCTTTTATGTGAAACACATGATTTTACATGACAACCGCTCTTAATTTCCAGCTACAGTAATAAAATTTCTAACATCTTGATAAGCAAATATGTAATCTTATAAAATATCGAGTTTTGAACTTCAAAATCCTGATTTGACAGTAATTGGAATGTTGATGATAGTATATTCATATCTGTCTAAATAAAAGCTTTACAGGCTTCCCGCTTATGATTGAAATCCTACAGTTATTAAGGACAGAGTAACGTTAAAAAATAAGATATAACTCTTGTAATAGGATTAATAATTATAAAACATATGCAAATTTGCTATTAAGTTTCTGGTAAAACTTTTTTGTAATCATCTGTGTTATGCAAAAGTCCAATCATTTTAGGATCAGTGAAACACTCCAGATTGTTAATTGACCTTATTACATTCATTAGCTCCACTAACAACTGTTGCAGCTCTCTAAAAAAATTCATAACGAAGCCTTTATAATTTCAACATATGACGTATGAGACTTGTTAAATTTGCAGCTAATACTCTACTGTGCCGGTAAACAGGAAAATCCTGCATAGACTTGCTGTCAACTTCAAGCGGATTAGAACATCAAAGAGTTCCTCGAATAACATGTTTTTGATCATTCGGAGTTTTATTTTTGAGCAGAGGATAAAGTTGTAACTCTCTCAATTTAGACAGATTTATGATTAAAGAGAGCCTAATTTTGTTTCGTGATTTCGTTACGGACTTTCAAAAAGTAATATGATTGTTATAATTGCTTGTTACTATTTGTATAAATACATTGTATATTATCTACTGTTACAAGTTACAGAACTCATAAATAAAATACATTTACAATATCGGTTTAATGTAATAAACCTAAACTAAAGCGGTGAAAGGAATTTACTGAGAAATGTTATTTATGTTAATTCTTAAATTTATTGTGTTTATTAACAAACATGAATCCAGAAACAGTGTCAAAATATTTATTTACGTGAAAAATGTTATATTTTATTATGTAATTATTAGGTACTTTGGGATTATACCGACCACACTAGTATGAAGAACACAAAAATAGAAATTTATAGAAACAAACATGATAGAACGAAAAAACAACTCTTCAATTACAAAATTACAAACTTACAAGCATTTTCCAGGTATTGTGATCGTTATTGTTGTCGCTGTTATCTTATCTTTCTCGAGAATCCTGATTACGGCAGACCGCGCGGCATCACGTGATTTGCACGGTACATAATTGCCTTTCCATTACAATTCAATTTATATTTCTGATTAGCCCCTCTAGAATTTGATATTTTACTGATAGGTACTATCTCGAGGGATGTTTTTCTTTCGTCGACATCAGCGCGGGGCAGCACCGAAGGTGCTGCCAAAGCCCGCGCTGATGGCCGGAGGCACTCGCATTTTGGGTGGCGGAATGTGATCAAGAATAAAAACAAGTTTTTAGTGTTTTTTTAATAAAGAGTTTAGTTTGGTTAAATGTTTGTTTTTGTTGAATTTTTGTGTTTGGAGAAATGTAGAGGTAAAACACGGAAGTACAACAAAGCGATGCACCAGCTGAACGGGCGGCGAGACTCTGCAATCACGTTATCTACTAGACGCTCGACTTTGACCTCTGTCTGAGGATGGGGAGGGGTTTGCGATAAGACAATTCCTGTTTTATATTGACGAAATATTGTTCTACGCTAATCTAGTAATCAGTAGAAACGAAATGTGAAATAACGATTCATGTCTGGGTGTGGTCGGTATAATCCCAAAGTACCAATTATTATTGTTAATGTGATATACCTTACTCCTAAAAATATTCACTGTGTAGGTTCTCATGTTTAGTGAAATAAAAATGTGTCGGTGATTCCTTTATAAAGGTTGTCATTATTTTACAGCCGCGTCCTAGTGATGCATATTTTCTCTTTTTCTGTTACTTTTATAAAAATATATATTTTCAAATCCTAACCCCAGAAAATATGTATCAAAAATAATAAATGTTATAACTGAATTGGGAAGTGATTGCTAAAAATTTTCCTTACATTTTCCACCGCCGTTTCAAGAAATTAAGTAAAAATAATAATATTGAAATTAACTTTTACAGAATAATATGTTGAAGGGATTGAACTTAAAGTCAATATATAAATAATTAGGTCCATACCAAATATATATATAGGTATAGTCCCGCTATTAAATTAAGGAATGAGGATGGGAAGAGAGGAGTTAGATAAGCCACGTAGCAGGATCGAGCAACTGCAAATTGCCATTTGAAGGGCATTCTGTGTGGCTGCGTGGGATTGAAAGTAGGTGTACAAAAAAAGAACATTTCCAGATAAAATTAGCTACTTTCTTACATTCTTGTTTCTCATTGTTTACTTGGTTAACATGTAATAAAACCTGCAAAATTTGATAGTTCGCAAATATTTTTATTAGGTATTATTCATAACTACGTGAATTTACAGTAGTTTTAGAAAAAGCTTTTAACATTGCTTTGTTATAACTGTGCACTTTTTATTTTGCATATGAATTATTATTTTACATTTCATATAATATAAGGGTTTGTGAATTTAAATTAAAAAAAGACAATATATATATATATATATATATATATATATATATATATATATATATATATATATATATATATAAACAAATTAGTAGTAAATGAATTTGTTATATTGAATCTTGAAAAATTTGCGTATAAATATAAATCTATAAGCATTTCAGGATTGCTTATATTAAAGTTCGTATACCTAAAACATTTAATGTTTTACGTGATAAAAGATTAGATAGACGTAAAAAATTAATTTGCAGTATTATGGTAGTAAAGTAGTTTTTAACGATTATTGGTACTTTAATTAGATGAAAAAAGTATAAATGTTACAGACCTAAATTACTTCGATTAAAACCCAGGTTGGAAGCATAACACAACACTGTTGGGAACATCAACAAGAGCAATGTTGTTTCAGAGGGGAGTTCAGTAGGTGGGAGGTGACATGTCAAACAAAGATGTTACAGTAGCTTGCAAAACTATACTAGCAAGTACAGTTGTTGTGTCAGTTTATACTAATAATATATATAGTATTAATATTAAATATATTGTTTTAGAATGTTGGACTGAATTAAATTTATGTATTACCATTAAAATTTTCATTTCTATTAAAATCAGAAAATAACATATTTTCTTTGTCATCTAGGCCACCTATAAAACCAATGTAAAAATATTAGCTAACGTTCAGACAAATCCCTTTGAGTAACACACACCAACCTCAAACTCATAATTGCTCATATACATGAAGCCCATGCAAAGTTTCAACTCTATAGGTTAGTTAGTTTTTTCGCGTATATTGTTTCCTAAGTCATACAGACACGCAGGTAGAATAGAGATTGAATTAGTCTAACCCATCAAGTGTTTGGCTACGCTAAACATGAATAATTTATTGGCATTTAAATAACAAAACACTGACACCCTAAACTATACAATAGCCTTTTGACACTAATGGTATGCAATACTTGGCAGAGACCAGGCACACGACCGACAGAAACTAAGTGATTTCAATTCTAAAAACAGCACTGGGAACCCTAACTTTACAGCATTTGACATTGCTGCTACACAATGCTCAACATAGACTAGGAAAAAAAATATAAACTAAGAAATAACTGGCCATAAGACAGCGCTGAAAACCAAAACCGTACAGCATTTGACACTCCCGGCTACGTTGTAATCTTCAGCTGAGATTTATTTGTCAAACTTGCCGTGCATCTAGGTTGCTAAGGACGTGTTTACTGTCGATTCAAAAAGATATGTCCAAAGACAATTGCAATATGGGATTAAAGGCAGAGACAAATTTTAAACTGATCAAAAAGAACGACAACGTTTGAACATTTGATATATTACTGTACATTAAAAATATCGTAAACCTCGAAGAATTCAAGTGACACAACTATGGCTACTGCCGTTTAAAGTGTCTTACTCCGTTGAAGAGATCATAGCCATTGAGAAGAAAGTTCTTACATTTTGCAGCAACAAAGAATAAACCTCAGTTCTATTGAACAATCCTCATGATGACGGCATTATTTTTATCATGTAAATGTAAAAACACTGCATGGCACTGACGCATACAGTTCTAATCGTAGGATTTTTCATGCAATAAAGAATATATTCTTTATATTATTACTATTACTATAGTGGTAACTACTTACCGAAAACTCAAATGTCAAGTGCAATTTTCAAACTTAACTCAGCAACAGATTAGGGTCCAAGTTTCCTTACCAAAGTTCAGATTGCCACCTACACACTGATGAATAAACCACTTCTCCTGCCGCACTGATTGAGCATCCTCTCTATGATTTATAGGTAAAAGCATTATTTACATAGGGATAAGACGAGTTTAATAACACTGTTTAAACGCACCACTTGTTAATTCTGCGTGATTTGTGTTATTGGATAATCTCATTAATTAAACAGTGCATTTACCATGATAGCAATCACGTTGTTGTAATTACCTACCGATAACGACTATTGATAATGCCTATACATGGTACATGGTAAACTGATAATGTGGTAAAACCCGAATAAATTATTCTACCTAAGTAAAATATTTATCATGACTGTTTATTCAATCGTGACACGGTAATCATTCCTAAATCCAAAAATAATTTTATCTCATAGTTATTAAATCTTATGTAAAAATAAAACAACGTTTACATATTATTTTAATTGCAATAAACGTAATAAAATAGCTCTGGAATTTTTTTTAATAAATACATTCTCATCTGTACTCTGAAAGTAGCGGCCCTCTAATGAAAGTCCGTTGCCCCGACTCTTGGTGGAAGTGGAGGATCTCCTTTGTGAGTAAACTCAATATTTAAGTTTACTTCCCCTTCCCTTTGTTCTAAAAACCTTTACTTACAGGTAACAAGAAGGGTTGCGTTGAAAGTCCTGTTTTTGACTGGTTTAATAATGTTTCACGTCATGTTCTCACGTTTAAAGTCATACACGGGGAAAGCTGTTACCCGAGGCCTTATAACCACATACAAAGAACTCTGTCGACCATCCAAATATAAATGTAATTCTTGTCTTTCCTCAAATGAAGTATTGCGTTTAAATAATTATTTTTAAATTAATTAATCTAAAACCTTTACTTAAATAAGAAAATAAAAATTACATGGCCTTAAGATCATCTCGATGAAAAAGAAGATGTGAACATCTTTACACAGTACAAGAAAAACAGTCAAACTGTATTAATAAAACAGCTTACGTGACAAAGGCCAGGAGCAATTACGTTAATCTCACAATTACTAAGAATGGACTTAATCAAAATAGAATGTTTCATATGTACCTGTTTTTGACAGGTTGAATATCTGATTTTCATCACATACTAAGTACAAGTTACAAGGTGTTACTTACACTTTATATTTTTAAGTATTTCTTTTTCCTATAAGCTAACCACAGATTTTGATTATAATCAGTTATTTTGTTTTAGAAATGTTATTAACGATCTCCGATTTAATTTAAATCATGATCAAAAGACTGTAAAATTAGATTTTTAAAACTGGCATTTTTTGTTCTTCACCTATAAGGCAGAAAGTTAAATACACATGAACAAAATAACACCCATATGACTAAGAAAACTTTCAGGCGTAAAGTCTGTGAAAGTGTCACATTTCAGACGCTGAACTAAGAGGAAGGTGAACTGAAGTTAAACTCAATATTCGCATAAAAAAGTACTGCAGATACTGAGTTTCGTCCGCTCAGTTATATTATCAGTAGTTTATCTCTGTCTAATCAACTGGGACCACAGATAGATTACGGATCATCGCCGACTGAAGTGCTGTGCCAAGTTTTGTTTACAACTATGAATCTGTAATTTTTTTTTAAAGTTTGATAATGAAGATAGAAGGTTTGAAAATATAATTGAATTTCGGAAATTTTCAAAAGATTAGTATGTAATAATAAGCCCCTTTAACCTGACTAAGAGTATATATTCCCAATCCTCGAAACGTTGTGTTTATACCTATTGTCACTGTTATCTTAAGGTTATGCCTTTTGGGTTATGGCACGCGAAGAAAACGTAGGTACCTTTACTGTAAACTGTTTTTAAATTTTCTCTTAATACTTAAAAAAACGGAATTCGATAATTCTAATAATGAATTGACTACCTTCTCGATTAAAACTTGTCAACACTCGTTATAACCAATTAATTCCAATAACGTTAGACTGCTATAACAGTAAATGCGTTGTATAATAATTAACAAGTGGGGCATTTAACAGTGTTATCGAATACGTGTAATTAATGTATTTATATATAAACTATGTAAAAGTGTTTACAAATAAACCATAGAGAGGATGCTCAATCAGTGTCGCAGAAGTAGTTTAATTATCACCGTGTAGTGGCAATCTGAACTTTGGTACCCAACTTGGACCGTAATCTGTTGTAGAGTTTGGATCTGACATCTGAGTGCGCATCTGTTCAAGGCACTTTGAATACTCATACTGATCTAATTTTCATATAAATGTTGTTGAGTATGTCTAGGAATGATATTGAAAACTACTAAATATTTTGGTTTTTATTTTGAATTTTTTAAATTACCTTTACATTAAAAATACCTAACCAGAGTATTGAGAAATACAACTCAAACCATACACGCTTACTAAACTCTGCTCGGTTTCGGAGACTTGCTTACTCAAACTAGGTATAGTTCAGATTGGAATGCTTCAAAACTTAGTTTTTGTTTCCCGCCAAATTTAGTAGTTTTTTTCTTGAAATAAAATTTTGTAGTAGATTTGTAATCGTTTTTAAAATTAATTGTTGAAAACATTTTTTATATTCTTTCCCTCAGACAAATCAAATGAGGACTATTTTTTTTATTTTCTACATGTCCGTTTTGTTTGTATTAACCTTGACCTAAGCTCATTAAAAATGCTTAATACAATTAAATAAAATGCTCATTAAGAATAAAACTATCACTAAAGTTTACATCTTGTAAGTAGAGGATATGGTCCAACGTCTGAGTCACAACAGCCCATCTAAACCTTCATTGTCCAAGTGCGAGTTGTCAGAGTCCAAACTGCGTGGTCAAGTGAACGGGACAGTTAGCAGCAGTCATTACGTACTGGTCAGTAGGAATACTTGGCTTTAAAACGAATTAGGTAATGACGTTATAATTATCATGTTTTATTACGATATGGTCAATACAGTTCTATGAATGTGCAATTAACTCGTGGTGGTTGTTTATACAGTTTACTAGTGTGGCTTTGTGTATTATGTTTGAATGATTTTCATGTTGACCGTAATCTATTGTTCTATCAGAGACACCATATTTATATGACTTGTAAAAATTATTTTGATTATTTTTTACATTTTTATAATGTGTAAATCGGATAATAATAATTAGCTATGCATCGCCAGTATGTCAAATTTCGGCCATCGATGTCGAAGTCGAAACGAATAGTTTGTTTTTCTAAAGAAGATCCCTGGTGGAGCCGGGTCCCGGCGACCTCCCTCACGCGCTAAACATCTCACTTCAAGCGTCTACCACCTTAAAATATACACATATATTACCCCAGAAATAATTTTTTATAGTTTGAGAAATATTCACCTGGAATCCCAACGTTTCAAAGTTTCAGGTATGGGGAAACGCTGTTCTTTGTGGGGCGGTTGCTTTCGTCTAAGCCAATCATTCTATTTGATCATTCTTTTTATGAATGCATGCTGCTACATATTTAGTGATGCTATGCATATAAACCTATAGGAACTAACAGGAACTATTGAACTAACACAGTTTATAATTATATTTTCTGTGGTTAGTTCAATTTAATGCTGTGTAATTCACTTATTCATTCAATTAAAATTTTAATATCTTTATTTTTGTTACGGTATTTTTATGAAAATTAAGATGCAATAACGAAAAATAAACTTCACATAAGCTGAAGGCCTAATTATGATTTTTAATTACCGGTAACTCAACTTTTACATTGTGAAATGGGATTTCCCACGTTAAGCTAAAGGTCTGCAATGATCATAAGACAACTAACGATAATCTTGCAAATACCAACAGGGACTAACAAAGAAAATACAACAGGTATTCCGAATATTTTATTATTTTTATTTACCGTCAGTAATCTAAGTACTTCTAATACTGTGAATTTGGCTGTAAAATGGTTAATAATGCTGTTATAATAATGTATTTATACAAATTTAAATGAACAAACAATATACATTTAACGAAACCCTAATTATCGTATAAATCTATAAATCTGGGTAGGCTGTATATTATTGTACGCTGTAAATTTGACATTTTCACAGTCAATCGGAGCTTTAAAAATAATAAAAATGTTGATTTAATGAATATTTCATTAGATCAAAAAGTATATAATGAAGAACTAACGATGTAAAAATATTGGTAAAGTTTTAAGACTGGCTATAATTGTTGAATGAAGAACCAGACTGTACTCCCAGCCAATGCTCATCCCTTGTTATCACCAAAAACTCTTTTGAAACATATTATATTCATGGTATAGTGTGAAATTGAATTGGTTTTAACCATAAATTTGGGTTACTACAATCCACAATAATACACAAAATAATTTATTTTACTCAAATGCATGGATGAATACTGCCTAAAAATTAAAAAAAAAATATTTCCGAGGTAATATCGGCTAGGAGTTCATTTTAATGTGGTAGACTTGTGAAGTGAGAGTCCCGGCTCCGTCAGGTATCTTTTTTAGAAAAATAAACTGTAGTGGGAAGGGGTGAAATTTCGTAGAAATGATTAGATGATTAAACGATTTTTAACTAGTAATCAATACAATTAAAAATGATAAAACATTTTAAAAATTCTTATTGATTTTCTAAAGGGAGCTTGACGTATGTTTCAAGGACATTCTGTTTTTGTTATTCAAGATGAATGTTCAAAATGTACTAGTAATTACATCTTATCCCTAACCGTTGTACGTGTTCATGTGTTTCAAGCGTTCCATGAAGAGGATAATGGAAGAGGACCGCAAGGAACACTTGTACAGGATCATGTGTGTTATGCAGTCTCAACAAACCACTTCCATTTAATCCAAATCCTACGTAATAACCACACGCTGCTCTTGGAACTGATGTTATTGAAACTGATGCCACTAGAACTTCATGTTCCATTCATGTGAGCCCAACATAATATTGTGTTTAAATACTAGCTTTTATAAACATAAAATCCAGTTTAATAATCCAAATTTAGATTTTTTCTTTTCTAAGTTAAATTTCTAATGTACTATCAGATTATTAATATTAGTTGTGTTCACCAAATGCATTTTTTACTACTGTAAAATAGTATTCTCAAAAAATAATATTACTACTTATTAAAATCATTATATAGGACCCATATTAAAATCTTGTTTCTGCTGTTGGCCATGGAAATAACTATTGATAAAAGAGTCATAGAGATTAGAACTTGATACATAGATACAATTCACTAAAACAATTCACTATAATAAAACTGTAGCCTAGAATAGGACACAGTGTTATTTTTCCAGAGTGAAGTTTAAAGCGATGTCAAAATTATGTTATATCAGATATAGTAGACGTCGAAAAGGAATTTTGTAGCGTGCTGTATTGTTGCATCGCCATAGTTTTGTTAGAGTTGCAAGTTTTAAGCCCAAGAAGTTTCGAGAGTACGTGCCAAGTTTCTATAAGCGGAGTTGAATGGTGTCTAAAGAGGCAAACAGGAAATATTAGGAAGAAGAGTTCGTAATCTTCCTGTTATCTTTGCATTGATGTATGTAGGAACTTTAATTTTTGTCTTTATCGAGTATAAAGAATTATGTAATATCACTTCTAGAAAATTCGTCATTCAACTTTTAATTTCTCGTCATTAACGCAGGATGGTCGTTTATTTTGGTATTATCCGGTGGCCACTATCTTTGGAAGATATTTTGTTACAGCAGAACTAAAACTATAACTTATTAAGATCGTAGACTTTATTAAAATTTGGCTTCCTATGTAAAGTATATGTCATTATGACGATCCGTTCTAATTTTCTGCCTTCCAAAAGGAAGCAATGATGTTTGAGAAGATACCCACTCTGTCCTTATCTATTTTTCGATATTAGTAGGTTTAGATTACATTATCATAAATATATTTTTTGTAGTATACGATAGGATGAAGAGAGAAGAAGCGGCTTTCCGTATGGCTTGTTAAAGTGTGGAATCAGGTAGATTCCAACTGTACAAAATCTACTATAACAAAATAAACACTTTCAGAGGCAGCCAAAGAAATGAACTAAAGAAGGTGAGGGATTCTTCGAGGTCCGGGTTCTTCTCGAGGCGAGACATATGTACCAAAAGCAGCATTGTTCACACCACAACTCGCGTTTTTTGCCGTTTCCTGTTACCATTTAACACTACTAATAAATCCAAAATGGCATTCGCGTCTCCATCATTGGAGGACATTTTAATTACATAAACACGCATTGTAAGTAATTCACTACACATAAAAATACCTAGTACGTGATTTGAGGTTAATAAAAGTACTGACCGGAAATGTCAGTACTTAATGTCAGTGTGTAATAATGTGGCCATCAGAGCGGGCTTTGGGGGACTCCGGTGATACCTCGCACTTATGGCGAAAAGAAAAAAATCACCCCTCGAGATAGTGCCTAAATCTAAATATTTACAATACGTACATAGGCATTTACTTACTTGTATATCCTTATACCACATAGTGGATAGAGGCAGAGTGGCCTCCTTCTTGCCGACCAGGATCTTGCCTTTTCAGGAGGCCAAAAACAAGATCGTCATTAGGACGCGTATTTTTCACAGTAACTCAAAATAAATCCTGTTCCTCGTAATAATGGAAGAGGAAGATAATAGCAGTTAGAGCTGGAAGGCCAGGACCACAAATACGACGTTTGGGATCAGATGAGGAGTCACTATTGGGGACTTCATCTCATCTTAACATTCCCTTTGTCTAGAATTTTAATTCTTTTCGTGTTTCAATATTTATGATGTAGGTAAAATATATAAAACAATCATACTATGATTGTACTAATATTATCATTCTTATATTTATAGATACTATCACTCTTATATTATCACACGGACGTGGTACTCTACATCAGAACTACTTCTATTAAAACGTCCCTATATTTACTGTTCGAGCCATAAACCTCCAATCACATTCATAGCCTACATTTAACAAGCAGGAACTGCAATTTAATCATAATTACGTACTAGGGGCACACGATTATTTGTATTTTATATTTTGTAATATAACGATTATGATCACAGAAGCGAATGACGAATTTTTTAACACAAAGTAAAAGATTGAATAGTTACAATTTTCCGTTTACATACAGTTGAGTGTTATTGTAATATTTTACTTAAAATAAACCATTCTCGATAGCTATTCAAAGTGTGTGCAAACCATATACCGAGTTAACATATTGTTGTATTATTATGTTTCAATCCTTCGGGCGGTCTCTTTGCGGCAGATTCAGTGCGTTTATAATGCGCACACAATATTGTTTAGTGAATAATTTAGATAAGGAATATCAGAAAAAAACACTATTACACATTAAATACGTACACGTCAAATAGAATTGAGCACGCAACTTTTGTTAGGAAGGTAGAAAATGAATCGGACTTTTCTTTATCTTTACTTATAAGACTAGAAGACCAGTAGTGGTAAAAATATTCTTAAATGTTTATTATTGTGTTTCTCTTAAATCAGCATTTTACTTGAATAAATCATTTCCGAATTCTTCGTATTTTTAGAGACCCAGTATCTTTCCGTAATTTAGAGTCGATAAAAGTTACAGAAATTATTAATTCCTTTTTGGACACACAAATAAAATTTTGTTTAATATACTAATGACGGCAATATAAAACAGCTTAATATATAGACTAAATATTTTAATATAATCATGAAGTGTCTAAAATTACTACTAAAGATGTAAGATGCAAAGTTTTATTGCTTACTCAGTGCATTACACATATCAACCCTTATCTATTACTGGTTACGTAAACCTTTAATATAAAACTTTAACAGCAACTTCTCATAGATCTACATCGTGTAGACATCATAACTTCCCTTCATTCTCAGCAACCCCTGTAAAATTGGTCGTAAATAGAAGATATGCCATTGGAGGATCGTAAACTAAAACATAAACATTTACAGTTAGATACTCCTCGTAGTTGTACTGTCATGTAGACATCGCATTGTCTTATTTTCATTAAATATGGCGACACTCTCGGCAGTTGGGTAGTGGTCTGGTTTGGGCTATTAGGCAAAAATGTTGCTTAGTTCCCCAATTCCAAAAGTGCATAGTTTTCTCAGAGAAAGAGTTTTTGATGTAATATGATATTATTTTAAAGAGGAATTAGTCATACCTGTAATTGTGTATAAATATGTGATTAATTGTTATTTCAGGCTTTGCATTTCTAGTACAAATTATTAAATATTCTACGATAATTTGAGTTTGCTGTCTTACCTCGAGAAACAATATTAAATAGCCCTTGTGTATATATATATATATGTGTGTGTGTGTGTGTGTGTGTGTGTGTGTGTGTGTGTGTGTGTGTGTGTGTGTGTGTGTGTGTGTGTGTGTGTGTGTGTGTGTGTGTGTGTGTGTGTGTGTGTGTGTGTGTGTGTGTGTGTGTGTGTGTGTGTGTGTGTGTGTGTGTGTGTGTGTGTGTGTGTGTGTGTGTGTGTGTGTGTGTGTGTGTGTGTGTGTGTGTGTGTGTGTGTGTGTGTGTGTGTGTGTGTGTGTGTGGATTCTAAAACACGATAGTTTCCTAAATTGTATGTATATAGATATTATTGTTGAAAATTAAAAACTCTAATGAACGTCATAATACTAACACACTTAAATCTTTACATTATGACAGATGCTATCCATTTGTAAAGATAAAAAAAATGTAGTAAATTTCCTCACTCCATGTTCGTTATATTATAATATTTTGTCACCTCAAAAACTTTCTTTTAGAAACATTGCATTTAGTGTCTCGTGTATTGCTTTGAACTGAAAAGTGGAAGACGGTTTGGTTAAAATGAGTTTTTCAGTTTTGACAAGTCAATACTAACTGAATATTCTTAGTCAAGTTTAACTACCTAGCAAGGTGGTTTTCATTGCCACAATTGGATTTTACCGTGATATTTGGTTAAAATCAGTTTAGACCGGTTAATACTAGTTTTTGACTGAATTCTAGTTTTAACTTAAACTTATTGAAAACATTTAGATATGATAATTTATATTGAAATGTAAGTAAATAAAAAGATTGTTTGAAATGTGTTTTTATGGACAAAACTGAATAAATAATTTCTACAATAAAATGTTTACCTGAAAATCATATGGAACTGTAGACGTCTACATCATTTACAAATTTAGCGCATCACATGCGAATGCTTTCAAGGAAATAGGATAAGGAAATATTTAGTGGCCTTACTGGCTCTTCCTCCCCCCCCCCTTCAGTTTCAGCTTTATATCATAGCCTCGGGAAACTTGATTATTAATTAATTTTTTCTTGTGTTGCTGCAATTCCTGCTGTTATTAGTTCTGTAACTTCACTCCACAAAGACATTTGTGTTTTGAAGAAAGGTGTTACATACCAAAAGATGAGAGTAGTTATTCTTTAAACTTGAAAACTTTTAAATTAACTTAGATATATACGATGAATCTTATGATGTACAACAAGCTACTATTTATATAATACTCAAAAACTTTAAATTAATTAGCTATTTTGTTAAATAAGGCTATTAATATTCATAAAAAATTAATAAATATAAATAAAAGTCGTTTGACAGGTTTTTACCTGCGTTATAATATATAAACGCATATGTGACAGAAACGGCCAAGGAAAATGTGGTTGAATCGTAAAAAGTAAGGCATATGTGATGTAGGGGTAGCACACTCACCCGGCAAGTCAGATATGTGGGTTCCAGTACCGGTGGAGCAATTCCTTTCGTGACTTCATGTTTATTGAAATTAAATAAGGCTATTGTCATTGATTACAAATTTAATGATAGTTTGTATACATAAAGCAAGTTTTGTAAACAAGACTCTTGTTAATAATGAACCTACTTTAACGATTTAGTTTTTTTTTTAATGGTCTGGAGTATTTGTGAAGTATTTTTTCATACTCCTAATTATAATTATAAAATTTAGTTTTATTATGATACTTTATAATGTAGTTTTCCATCACCTAATGGTATGTTATTTTTATCCTTATATTATGGAAAAATATTTCATTCTGAAAAAGCAGTTTATTCCGTAAAACACAGGCAATCAAGTAACAGATGAACCAGTTTTAACTTTGATTGTAACTAATAAAGTCGAAGGTGTTGCTTCAGTTTCATTCTAAAACATTTCGGTTATATACAGATAATATATAACCATATATTTTCTTTCATATATTAAAAATATTCATTCTTTGCCATTAAATAAAAAAGGTTGACACTTTGTTTTTGTCGTAATGCTTTATATTATTTTAAATCATAATTATTAGGTTTTATGATAAATAATTTAAAATATTCGAAAAAAGTAAAAATTTAATAGAATATTGATGAGATTAAAACAAATAGATTTCCCATCATATTATACAACCTAGAGATTTTGATAATTTTGAGACACTGGTCATTATATTATATATATTGAAAACTGACATAAATTCTGAAAGTAATGAAGTAGATATAATGGTCTAATACAAGTGCGTTTTAAAAATAAATATAATTCATTGTTGTACTGAGTGCTGTCATGATAGAGAACTAATAGTTTATTCAGATTAATTAATGTTGACATTTCCTTACGGTTAACTGGGGTCTGGTTCGATTACTCCACTGATCGTTGGCCCAACGACCCAAGTTTGTAAAATGTACAAAGTACATTTCTTCCAGGAGGGTCATTGGGCCAACGATCAGTGGAGTAATCGAACCGTCCGCGTCAACTGTAAGGGCTAATTACAATACTAGGCATAATATAAAATGCTTAGGAATTATTGCAAATATTTTCTACAATGCCCTGATTTGCTTTTTGTCACTGAGGAGGGAACATAGTGTTGTTCGAAAATCAAAATTAAAATTGTACTCAAAACTGCTCTATATCATTGTTCTGGATATGTTACAATAATATATTCCATTGGCTCAATTTCTAAATTGCTGGACAGATGCTACTGAAATATTCACCTGGATATCATCAGAATGTCTATATAAATGTTTAATACGACAAAAGATCCCACAATTCAACCACAGCTGATGACTTTGCTGTGCTTGAAGCTGAGAACTGTGGTCCTAATTGAATCTAAAATGTTTGATTTATCCTAAAACTGGAGCACAATACATATAGTTCTTTAGAGTTCAGGAATAGATCTAATACTTTACCCTCCGTTTTCACTTACAGGATAAGGATTGGTTATGTCAAATGCCTCAGGACGAGTGACATGTACCGAAAACCTGTTACACAACTCAGTTTCCATTGCTCAAAAGAGAATGGTCAGCCATCACCATTGTTAGAAAACGTCTTTAGTTACATGTGACCGTATTCACTACACATATGTCTCCATATATGATGTCTCCGTAACAAGAAGAGCAGACAATGATTGGGGCGCCAGTTGACTTGATAAAACACTTTAGTATGATGTTTGTTTCGTAGTAATTTACTTCATTGGGCATCAGTACACTGTCGTTACTAATAATAAGGCGTACATATAGATCTTATATACTTCAGGAAGATATTAATATTGAGGCATATACATATTCTAGCATCGGCATATATCATGAAATAATGTTTTCATAAACTTTCAATTTTATTTCGTTTAAAGTGTATAAAAGAAATTTCGAAATAAAATATATCAAAGCAACAAAGTAAATGTCAAACTTGACACTCTGATACAACGGAAATATTTTAATAATAAAGTTTTAATATAAATGTATTCTGTTTCCTTGTTTTTCAATCAATTATTTCAAAATATTAGATTTCTTCTTATATTGGGTTGATCAATTATAGTTTTTCACACTGTTATATATAAATGTTTAAATGTAATCAGCAAGTTAAGCAAGTTTTGTTTTATTGATTCTGTGTAAGCAAGCTATTGCTGCAAAAGTACATTTGTATATTTTTGTTTAATTTTACTAAAATTAATGTTGACTATTGCATTTAAAACGTGTTGTAGTAAATTTGTGTTGTACATTTGAATAAACTATATAGGCATGGAATAAGTCTCAGGTGTACGTATTAATGGGAAATACTGAAAACCAATAACATTGAAAGGTAGTAAACTAACTTAGTTATTGGGAGTAGTGTTCATTACTTGAGAACTTAATTATTATTTTTAACAAGAACTAGTAGCATATGTTTGAATTTCCTGATTTCAAAAAAAATTACTTATTAAAAAAAACTTGAACTTGAAATGTTGACTACCGCTGTTTCTGACACTTATGCTACATACGAGTATAAGTCATTTTTTTAATCAATAAATGTTAGAAACATATCAGTGCTGGAAGGCAGGAAACACGAGAGCATCGATCCAAGGTTAAATACATTACGAAGAGGACAGGGGTGTCCCCTAGACATCACTTAACGTCTTATCAGACATAACATCATGCGTATCTCTCGGTTACAGGTTTATACGGTTAACTCTCCAACAAGAGTGACGGCCAACTCAGCGACCGCGATTGACAACGTCATCACAGATTTGACAGACGTTGAGGTCTTGGTGGTCGACACAGCCATTTCAGACCACTATGGCCAACAGGCCATCATCAATGGTCACGAGGCACCAAGGGGTCCCATATCAGAGAAAACATTCAGAGATACAAGGCCCACAAACATAGCATTGCTCAACTTTCAGCTGGCAAAAGAAAGTTGGAAACTTTCTGAATTCTAGGGATCCTCTTGAGTTGCAATTTCAAAAATTTGAAACAAACATTCAATTTTCATCTAGACGTGAGCTGTCCTCTAAGGAAAACCAAACAAAGCCCTAAGAAACGAAAGTGCACATGGATTACCAAAGGTATCCTGGTTTCTAGAGAAAATTTTTTTATTTTTCTCGGAAATAAACAAGCACACAGTTAACGAAGAGTTCAAAAGATGTTTTCAAAAGTACAAACAAATTTATAGAAAAGTCATCAAAGCTGCGAAAGCCTATGATGTAAACAAAGCGTTGCTCACGTCGAAAAACGTATCAAAAACTGCATGGGCCTTCATCAACAATAAAAATTTATTAATTGATAAACCGATTGAACTACAGATCAAAGATAAACTCATCAATGATCCTTTAAGGTAGCTGAGGAGTTCAATAAATTATTTTCCTCGGTTGGAGCTGAACTAGGACATCGTACTCCATATAGGCATCCGGTTCACATGTCAGTGCCGAGTCCAATAGCTTCATTGGCTCTGGTCCCGGTATCAGAGGAGGAAATTGCTAGAGTGATACGAGGCTTCCCATCACAACGGTCTAATGACTCAAATTATGTGTCAACATGGCTCCTAAAGCAATGCTCTAAGCATTTATTGGGCCCGCTCAAACACCTTATCAACCTCTCTTTTCACTCGGGAGCGTTTCCTTCCTCTCTCAAAATCGCTAAAGTCACTCCGATTTTTAAGAAGGGTGACCCTCTTTCAACTCAAAATTACCGCCCCATATCGATATTGCCGGTCTTCAGCAAAATTTTTGAGAAGCTCTTTCTTTCCCGTTGTGTGAATTTTCTGGACAAACACCATCTGCTGTCTGTAAACCAGTTCGGATTCCGAAGTGGTAGATCGACGGTAGACGCAGTCGTGCGTCTAGTCAATGCGATAATAGAGGGAATTAAAGGTCGATGAGATACTTTGAGTATTTTCCTTGACTTATCAAAAGCGTTTGACTGTGTCGACCATCAAATCCTCATTCGCAAACTGGAGTATTACGGGATGCGAGGAGTGTCGCTCAAGTGGCTCAAATCGTATCTCAGTGATCGAACACAATTTGTAGGCATTTCAGGCGTCAAATCGGGAGAGGAGGGTCTGAGCTATGGTGTTCCTCAGGGCTCCATACTTAGCCCTTTACTCTTCTTGATCTACGTAAATGATGTTGGTTCATCGGTACAACAAGGGCGACTCGTCCAGTAAGCAGATGACACGACTCTCTGTCTCAACTCAAAATCACTTGAAAAAAATTACGTTCATTGAGCTCAACAGTGCAGTTCAACATTTCAATGAGCTCAATCTCAAAACAAATCCTTTGAAATCAAAATTCATTCAATTTAGTTTGCGACAAACAGATTCAGATTATAGTCCTACAGTCATGTTAGACGAATCTGAAATCACTGAAGTGTACTCAATTAAATTCCTTGGAATACACCTAGATCGAGGTTTGACTTGGGATTTTCATGTAGACCATGTTTGTTCAAAGTTATCCTCAGGCATTTATGTCTTGAGGAAACTGTCCGAATACTGCCCAACGCAGGTACTGATGACGGCATATTATGGACTGATCTACCTACACCTTTCTTATGGATTGGCATTGTGGGTAGGTTGCACAACCGCAAACTTTTCCAGAATTTTCATCCTTCAAAAAAAAGCAGTTCGAACAATTGCAAAACTGCAATGGAGAGAGTCGTGCAGGCCAGCTTTCAAAAATGTAAAATTGTTGACATTACCTTGCCTCTACGTCTTGGAAACGTGTCTTTTTTCAAATCCAAATGCGAACACACAAGAGGTAGTGAGTTACACTCTTATGCAACTAGAGGCAGGGATGACTACCGAACTGGAAGACACAGGACGGTAGCTCACGAGCGTTTGCCTTCTCAGGCAGGAATTCGAATTGTCAACAACTTGCCGAACTCGATTAAATGTGTCCCCATGCTGAAGGCATTCAAAGCTCGTCTAAAAACAACATTGAAATCACATGCGTTCTACAGTATAGACGAGTTTATGGCACACAATTGGGAGACCTCTCAATTGGCTGACTGACCGGGGAAGTGGTGGATCAATTCGAATGAGTGAGAGAGAGTGAACGCAAAAATTGTATGTATGGAAGGGACTTCGATGGTAGAACGAATAGAAAATTTAGCTCGATATACGTGACGATTGCTATAACATTGTTTTTATGTTCAACGCAATAAATAATTTATGATTATTATTGTTATCATAACTGGTCCACAAATCGCCATTCCTTAGGTTGTGTGAAGCATAAAAGATTTTTCTTTTAGAGTTAATCACCTTATTAGTTAAATTGTAGTCAACAGTTGCGCCCTATAGAAATAGGAACATTTACTTTTAATACAAATATTATTAAAAAGGTGTTGTTTTTTAGTTACGAATTGGGATAGTAACTCAAAAATAAACACTGAGAGTGTAAAACTTAGTTCATAACCAAGCACTTCCGTACTGTATATGGGCAGTCCCAAGTTTTCTAATCTCAGTTTCCCAGAGTGACCCACAGGAGATATTTATATTATGACCAAAGTTACTCCCATAATTGAATTTATTCCCCGGTTACAAATTTCATCAACTTTTCATTTCCACCATATCCCGTATATTGTTTACCCCTGGCAGTACACATTACCTTCAGGAAAATAAAGAAGACTTCTCTATACAGGAAAATCATGCGTATGTAATGTGTCTTGTTTATTTATTTACTAACAGTTACACACGGCTCGAAAAAATATTCCTCAAGACATTTCCTTTTAACATGTCATAATAAGCACACGTGACATAATTTCTGATCACTGGGAAAATATTCCAATCTCTTTCTCCGTTTCAGAATAAGTTTCATGACCAACGTTGCATAATATTTCAATGAATAGTTCCAAATTTGTAACTGTATTAGGTCAGAGTAGAAAAATACTAAGAAATCTTAGTTAAAAACCTCACGATATAATATTATGAGGCCGGATTGAATCCGAAGAAGACATTTTAAAGTATATATTATTTCAGACACTCTTAAGAGATTCAAAATGTAACTAAAACTTCCACTGTTTCTGAAGATGCATTTCTGGTTGTAATCATTCATAACTCAAATACTTTTATGAAGTTTTACTTGTTCCATGATAAAATATATATACTATAGCCTACATAATCAGTGTGAAAAAATTACTATAATCAAAACTTTTTTAGCCCTTGTAATCTTCTTCCGGTCTAAGTTATTCCCGGTACCTTAGTGCGTTTGAATTGACGACCCGATCAAAAAAATAATTTTGCCAAACAGCGTCTACTTCCAGCCGTTGTAATCTACTTCCGGTATAAGGTGCCGTAGTAGCATTTCTATTGTGTGTGTGTTTGTGTTTGTATGTAGATCAGAAAAGTGCACTTCGACCAAAAGTCTACTTCCAGCCATTTTAAGATATTCCGGTGCTTATTGTAGAATATTTCTGGTGACTAGTCTTCCGAGAGTTTAAAACACATCCCTGTCTATTTTAACTTTTCTAGGACTGTAAGAAGTTGAAAACAAAATATAGTTCTTCTAATGGTTGTAATCTTATTTAATCCCATATGAGTGTTTGATATTGAAGAGAAGGCTTTATTTCTAAAGTTGAGAGCATAAACGTCAATTCCATCGCTACATGCATTTGGTAAGTTTAAAAACCAAACATAAGGTGTAACCGAAAGGTTGTGCTGGCTATAAATAAGATTAGTTGGGTTAAGATTCCATGTTTTATTCTAAGCTAAAAATAAAGAATAATTATTTTCCAAACTCCACTTCGTTTAGCAGTTATAATCCATTCTGTTTTATTATTAAAACATTTTTTTTTCTTTCTCGTTATCTAAACGACTGCTACAAAACTTTGTAAACAGGAAATATTTTAGAATTAGTTTTAATATTTTCAAAGTGGCGGCCATTTCATTTTTGTTTTATGAAATATCATATAAACCACTGGCGTTATAGTAACTTTATTAAACACAAAACATTTTAAATAATTTTATATTTCCAACAGCATAATATACTAGGGAAATCTATTTGTTTTACAATATTTTGCTATAGATAAACCACTCGCAAAGGAATCTGCGCAGAAGCAAATATCTGAGCAGCCAAATGCAGGAGGGCCCCCCCTCCAGTGGTCTCTGTTTTCAATGCGTCTCAGCTGCCTGGATCGCTCACACCATTTAGTTTACACTGCAGCTATTGCCTAATCTATATATTGTTTATAGTATATTGTATTTTTGTGTGTAGGCAAATACAAGCGTAAAATATTAATTAAACAGTCTAATGTAGCCATAGAGTGTTTGTTGTGAGGTTAGCCGTTAATTGGCAGTGGCCAGGTCAGGCCGAGTGCCGAGCAGTGGTGGGGACATGGTGAGAGAGCGGCATCACGACGGCGGAGGGGTATATTACCCCACCCTGCGTGAACTACAATTACCCAGTATCTTTTTGTAAGCGGTTTACCTATAATAGGAAATCATTTGACTAGCTAAATTTGTTTATTTAAAAAACTATTTTTATCTCGATATTTATCTGCAAATTTATGTAAGAAATACGATAAAGTAGGTGATAAACGGTTACATTACAGCATCAAAACTTGATTTCAGCAAATTATGGATACACCGCCTATTGAATTTCCGTGGTTTTTTGCTCCTCGAAAAGTTCCTTTTCTATACACCTATAACTGTTTGGTTACTATTACAAAGCAAAATTATATATATATATATATATATATATATATAATCTGTATATATGAATGTAATTTCTATAAATGGTAAAATTTCATTTACATACAACGTTCCAAATAACGTAATTAATACTTTAAAAATTATCCTGATATACTAAGTGTGTCTTAATGTTGTATTACGTTTCACATTTTAGCCATTACAGGTTGTGAACATATACATGTATAAGATACATAATTGCAGGTGCAGTTACGAAATTCGTATTACTTCATATTTTAAAGTAAATATATTAATAAGACAAGGAATCTGTATTTTCAGTGAGAGTAAAGGCCATGTCACACTGCCGTGGCGTCGCGTCCGTCCATCCATAGTATGAACGTCCGCGTATGCCGCGACGGTCTCGAATCCCGTCAAACTACCAGACACGCGTCCGCGTCCGCGGCCAACGCCACGTCTTTCTAGGAGTTGCTTATGCATTTCAACTACTTTGAATTTGTTTAGTTATACACTGATAGTGGAATTAATAGTTTGTTATAGCTCTACAAAATTAATGTATTGTTCTGGAGCGTATTCATTAATAATTATTATCAAAATTATATTTTCATTATTACATGCAATACTATTTCTATTATGAACTTAGTGATTATGGCATTCAATACTTTAAATACCTCTTTAAAACTATTGATTTTTATGTATAAGATGCACTTGAAAGGATTATTTTGTAATTTTTGTGTTGGTGTTTTCAGTTTTGTAATAAGTCTTTATGTTTTTAAAATAAGGCCTATTTAATTTTGTTATAGATCAAACAATATGAAAAATAACAAATAAAATGATTGCATATAAACATGACACCAGAGTATTCATTAACCCTAGAACTGGCGGTCATTTCATCCTGGAGTGTCGGGCTGTTTTAGAGCTTCGCGCAAGGGTTTTTTAAACAAATTATTAAAAATATAAAATAAAAGGAGTAGGCAGTGGCAAGAGCGCGCGGTGCCCCGGTGAGGGAGTTGGGGAAGTGCTTTATGCGCATGCGCGAGCCTTCGTAGCATCGCCGACGTCGGCCAAGGATCGCTCCAGCCGCATAGCGCAGCAGACGGTGGCCGACGCGACGAACGTTGCGCCACGTCGGTTATGTCAGTGTGACTTGTCCTATTTGACAACATGGTTAGCGATTATTTTAAAAATCCATCCGCAGATGGACGGACGCGACGCCACGGCAGTGTGACATGGCCTTAATTCAATCAATTTTGATATACACTTAAGTTTGATATCATCGTTGATGGATGCAGTTGAGAGGCTTTCAGTCAGGACACGATCATAAAATAGCGGATATTAAAGTTTCATCGTCAAAATCTTCATTACTATGCACATAATTTTCTTGCAAGATCAGGAGATGATATTGGCCTACCTCATTCAATTAAGATTCATGTTCTTGGTTTAAGTGGGAGTTACTAAAATTCAAATCAACACACACATAAAACTGTTTAAACTGTAACAAAATTATAAATAAAAAGGTTTTACTTTCTAAAACTAATAATATAACTTTTATTTTCATATTACAAAATGTTAATAAAAACAATACTTTTTCTAAATTATTTATATTTTTGGATGAGGCCTTTCATTATATTTTTATTTTCATTGTTGTCACTCTAATTCACAAAAATGCCTCTTCGATAAAGTTCGTGCTGCTATTGTTTAAATATATCCTTTATAGTGATTGTATTCAAAGTAATCAAGAAATTATATTTCTTCGCACTATTTTTTTAACAGTCATTATTAACATAATTCTCATTCCTTTACTTTTCCACTCAATTAAGTTTCCAATGGGAGAACAAGCCTTCCCTCTATGTTTCTGATCTCCTGCATACTTTACTAATACTTTTCAATAGTATCCGAAATACGGACTTAGGCTCTACTAAGATAACGACATACAGGTATTATTTATTACTCATATAAATGACAATATGTAATTCTCTTTGGAACAAATCTTAATTTTATTTATTAATAATAATTAAGGATAGAAGAGTCACAATTATTCAAATATAATAAGTTAACAGTGTTTTAAGTTGACTGTGCTCTCAGTCATTACAATAAGCCTGTCACGTGACAGTGGGACTAATTAATACAAATGGAGTGGATGAATATTGAGGTAACTGAACTAAAATGTGGTGGTGGAGAGGAAAGTACTAGATACTGATTAGTTACGAGACTCTTACAAATAAAAAGCAAATGGAATATTTTCGGAAATTTTCAAGGGTTCAGTGATAAAAAACCAGTTTCGAGATATGTAATCTGAGCAAAACATTCCAACCATACCACCGTTACGCTCAGTACATCACATAAACTATGTTTTGTGACAATTTTTCAGGCACATTACTCTAACACATGTACTTAAAAAACAAAACACCACACTAGTAGTTAATCGTTGTATATTATTTCAAAATGTTACTATTTTTTGAGTTTTGGAATACTTTTCTTGTTTTGTTTCTCGTATGATGTATAAACTGTGTAACATATAATTCAATTAAATAAATATATATAAACTATACTACAAAATTACAGTTTCGTACATATTTAAAGATACACGAATGTATATCAGTAACATTCAACAAATAGCAACGTTATCGTAAACTGTTTTACATCTTCCTAATAAAGGCATATACAAATAAACATTATACAAATGTGATGTATTTTCTTATACCTTTACCGTTTGATCAAAAATGGTTACTACAACTATGAGAACGTACCTAGCAACGTTTATATTTATTTATTTCCATCGGAAATACTCTCCATTTTTACATTTAACATCCATATACTTAACTTATAACAACTATAAACAGGAATTACTGCAACAAAACATGTGAAAGGCTGATAATGATATTAAAATAATAAACTATGGCAAGGCGTGATATATAACAAGAATAAATATATATAAATGTTTTAAAACTATTACAATACCAACATGAAAACCACAACAATAAATAAACTATAACAATAGAAATAACATAATAACAGAAATAACATATAAACTATAACATAATATAACAAGAATAATCATAACAATGTTTCAAAAACAGCAACAGTAAAAATAACAATAGTGACAAGGTAATCTGTAACGCATTTAAGACAAACACAACTCAAAAAGTGATAACGGATATCTTCGCTCAGAATCAATAAATATAAAATGGTTTCAAGGAATGTCTCGATGTCACGGTAGTAAATTGTTATTTATTAGCGCCGCGAAAGCAATTTTCGCCGATATTGGCAATCAGCGCAATATCTGCAGAGCCGGCAGCGACACCTGGTGGGCACACAAGTCCGTGCTCCCGCCAATAACTATACAAATATGCATACAGTACTTTTCATAATTAATATCAAGTATGATTGATGAATTTCTATTTCAACATTCTTTTTTAAATAATTAGAAATAAATCCGAGATTTTCGAATAACATGGTCTCGAGCTGAGACAGACCAATTTGTCCAACGGAAATAACCACTCTTATACCGGAAGTGGGTCTGTCTTAAACTCAGCAATGTAAAAAAGAAGCTTTCATGAAACTTTTTTGTCGTATTGTCAAATGTTATAATATTATTTCTTATGGTACAAAATAAATATCACCAGACATATTCAACAATACGTTAACCTAACAGTCGTCCACCACACTATATAAGAATATTGTCTAAAATTAGAATTGTTTAGTTTTGTTATTAACTAACAAAACAAAACAATAAATTTAAAGTTTACTTTGTTATTATTTGGTCCGTTATTTAGTTCCATTATATATAAAAAATACAGATAAGCATTATTATAACAATGCTGGGATAAACAATGACGGAAGAGAGGTTGGATTTTGTGATGCTGCCGTTCATTAAACAAGAACTCGCCGTTAATGTTTATTACTCAAATATTATTGAGGAATTTTAAATATATATTCCTTGAGACAGGCTAGTGCCATTGCAATTTTTCACCAAGTTATTTTCCACATTTTAAAAACAACTTTTTATTTAATTCTCATATTTTGTCTTAAATTGATTTCTCCTGAATTTAATATGTTTGCTAACTATCAAATAACGATATTTATTAAATTTGTTAAGACATAATTACCTATATCCCATGTAAAGTAGTGCAGTGGTTTGTAAGAGTTCCATGTTAAAAAAACAATTGTCAAAAACGTTCAAAATTCATAATTTTGAGTACAATTTTCCAGAGGTGACACCCCGGACCTCCCTTTTTTGCTGGGGATATTCAATAACCATCAAATCCCCCTGTACGTCAGACACCTCTAAATTATGAACCTTGCTCACGCCTATGCACTCTACGTATGATCGAAACCCAATGTTATCCGTTCCTGTAAAGAACACTGAGTATAACTCTGTACCGATAGAAATTACCTCAGCTATCACGAGAACTAATGGTTGGAATACGATACGGAAACCACTCTCATAACGTATAGGACTTACTTATTCCCCTAGGTATACTATAAAATGAGAATAAGAATAAAATTGAGATACAGTTATTTACCGACCACATTTTGTAAATATGGACAAGTTAGAACAATCCACATTAAGGCATCTAAATATTATATTTTGTGAATATTTTTTAAAGAAGGAAGGGTTCACGTCGAGCTAACCTCAATCAGCAGAGTCAGTGAAGTGAAGGTTTTGGCAGCTGATGGAGAGCACTTGTGCAGGCAGAGAATATTGGCTCCAACTTTTTGACTAGCTCAGAACGTGAAATCAACCGTTTGAACCATAGTTATTAGAAGTTCTGTTCTAAAATGTTACATCACTAATTGATGTATGTACATAATCAATAGTAATACTTATTAACAACGCCATTGTCCTACTAAAAAATATTATGTTTCGTGCTATATATACATTTTTTATATGATGTGATAGATATTATAATTCTGTACGGAAATACTAATACATTGATACCCTGCATACAATGAACATTTACTATAACTAATAATTCAGTATCTATGCAATTATTATTGCATAAATTAGTAATAACTTTAATACTTATGCACGTTAAGGTTGTTCTTTCATTATTCTGTATCAACAAAATATTTAATATTTTTACTATTTCAATCAACGGATATCGCCCGTATGCATTTAAATGTATATATTTTAGTACGTTTTAAACAATTGTAAAACAAAGATACTCGTAACTAATCAATAATAAATTGTACAATAATGGAGGTTTAAAATTTTCCAATGAGGAAAATATAGAATGTAAGTAACAGTTATTTTTAGTCTGACTTTATGATAAAATTTCTATATATTACTAAACAGCTGATTCCAACACTATGTTCTGTAAAGTATCATTTAGTTTTGCGAACTGCAGTGGAATAAAAGTTTGCTTCACACAATCTTATACGAAAAGGATTTTTATGAATTAATTTATGAAACCTACGATGAACGTATAACGTATATGGTATTCTAAAAGAGTAAAATATATACTTTCTTTTGATTAAGTGAAAAGGGTTGTTGCAATAAAAAAATTAACTCGAATACTACGCCTCTGTGTTGCTGGACTTGAAAATTCTTTCAGTACAATATTTAAAACTATAGAAAATGTTATGCGGTTTTAATGTAAAAAAAGTTTTAATACAGTTCATAATAATAGAGCATGATGTTAAATATTGAAAATGTTGAAAAAATGTAGTGCATCGAGTTTTTTTTTAGTTTTTCTAGCAGTTCGAGTAAACGACGTAACCAATAATCTAGAAGTCATTGATTTGTTGGTCTTGTTATTACGCACAACTGTATATTTCATTTTTCTTGTGTCTCTTATAATTTCCACAATCTCTTCAGTGTGCATTTATTTTGAAACACGCTGTAAACCAGAGAAATTAATATGTATTCAAGACACCGGCCGTGAATGTATAAGTAATAAGATCCAAAATTCTGTTAACCTACCGAGTGTCACAAAATAATAGGTCACAAAATATCGTTTTTAAACATATAAATCGATATTACCTGTTCAATAAATGTTTCCATACAGTAACGTTTCGTTTTATGAGTGTATCATTACATCATTTTTTTTATTAATTTACGGAAACATTACTTTAATAACACAGAATCTCGTCTAATCCTTTATAGGCCCAGTCACTACCACCACCACGAGTTACTACAATCAACATGAGTCATCACTACCACCATGAGTCACTACTCCCCACCACTATGAATCACCATCATGTTCACCACTATTATAATTCACCATGACCACCACCATGAGTCACCACCACTGCTATGAGTTACCACCGACACCATGAGTCACTTTCGACAATATCATAAGGTAACTGATATCCAAAATAAGAACTTGGGGTGCAACAACTTTTATAAACAAAAAACTGAAAAAAGTGCGTTATGCTGCAAAACAATGGTCAAAGTAATTTGAAATTAATATTTTTTTCAAAGAGTCGTTTCAAAAACAAAATAATAAACAACTACCTGTTTCAGTATATTTAATATCAATAGAGGATCCCTTTTATTTCTTTCGATTTAATTTTTTATATTGCTATTTTTTTATAATATAGCATTTAAAAAACACGTGTCTGTGAACATTGGTTCAGACAGTGCTATTGTTATTAACAAAATGTAATTACTTTTTCATATTATTAAACTTTTTCATGTATGTTTTAAAATATTCCTATTTCAGAACAATGGTGACGTTCTGAGATGTTTTAATCCCCTTGCACAGTTGCAGAAGATAAATTAAACAAGTTATTGAATACAACAGATCGCTTTGCTGTAATGTAAAACAACAGAGAAAATCCAGCCTTTGTTTTGAAACATAAATAACATATATTGGAATAATTCAGAATAAAACATCCCCGTTTTGGGAGATTAAGTGAACAAAAAGTCTCCAATATTTATACATGGGACCACATGTGGACAAACAAACACTGTTTTATAAGCTCTCGTACAGTTCGTTTTACTTATTTGTATAGTTTTTTTTATTCTGCAAAATAGATTGTAAAAAGTATATTTTAAAATATATTGTAGTTCAATCACTACACAATTCCTTCATGAAAAAGTGTACTGCGTTCACATACGAAGTATCATCGAGCCTTGGAGGGGCAGTTGAAATATATACTGAACCCTGTCTCTAGATCACCGTATATGTGGTTACTTGTTTGTTTATGTATATGTGTACATGTTTTAACATGCGCACACAGATTATTTACAGGCTCATTACCAATTGGTTTTTTCGAACTCAGCATTAGTATTCCATTAGGAATTATTTGAATGAGGTTTTCAACGATCTAAAAGCAATTAGAAAAGGTCTATATCTATAAAAACCTAACAAAATATGTTTCAGCTTGAGCAGATATCTCTTCTTTACACGAGCAAAAATTCTTTTTCAAAAGTACCTAATAAATTTTCTATACTGAATTATTTAAATATTAAATTCATAATAAAAACATCTGAGTAAGGTACGATTTTGTTATAAAATAATTAAGATAAGTGCATTATTATCTACTGCAGTCATTATTTTTTACTTTCATATTTATTGTAAGCCAAGTTTCAAATAAATTTTCACTTCAGTCATAATTTCATTGAATTTTCATTTACTTTGAAGTCAGATATACCCCTTACATTTTTTCTTATTTAGTTCCAGATCATTTTAGTAAATTATTTGATAGTACAAGATGGAAATCGGACTTTCTCCGGTTTTTAAGTAAGTAATCCACCTACTGTCATGAGAAAATTGCCTAGAAATTATGAGAACAGTTTTTTCCATCTTATGAACTACATACTTTAAAATTTTTGTGACAATTTTAATTTTTCTTATATATAGATCGGTACAAAGGATTTCTGAAGTCAGAGAGTAATCATACTTTAAGCATTTAAGAGCAGTGGACTTAGTTTGGAAATCATGAATGTATGTAGTATCAAGGTAATTGCGTCACTAAAGGTAAATCAGCGGACATAAATCGGAAAATGCACTATGGTTTGTAAGTAAGGATTACAATGTAACTTGGCTTAGTAATCCTTAAAACGTTGTTTCTTTTTGTAAGACCGTTGGATATACATGTACATGGCTAGATGATGTGCTTCTAAAATGTGTTGTGGGCAGACTTGTGTTAATTTATTCTTGTTTTGTTTAAGGCCTCAGTCACGTGTCTGAAGGCCACTCCTGGAGTGTCTGTCTGTCCGCTGTTGCTTCTTGTCTTGCCTGCCTACATCCACTGACAACGTGTTTATTGACTGTCTTACTTTCATAGCTTTATGTTCTATTCTTCTTTATTACCATAATCCTTATTTTAATATCAATTTTATGTTGATTTCTGGCAATTTTGTTCTTTAAGTGTACGTTATCAAGACTTTTCCAAAATATTATATTTCCTTAATATAATTATATTTAAACAAAAGGATTCGTTCTCTCACACACAGGTGTGGGTGCACCTAAGTGAGGTAATATTTTTAAACATTTAGGAGTATTAACAGTACATACAACCATTTTCTCAAAAGAAATGAAATGTACTCGTATACTGTACTAAAGATTATACAATGACAGTTTATAGGATGATGTTTAATGTTGTAATGAGCAGTTACTATTACTTAGTTTAAATATTACAGAAAATATCTGTTTAAGTTAGTTAAAACTTTGAATAGAAATAAATAACAATGAAAACAAATTCCATGAGTATCTGAGTGGCATGCCTTTTAAGAACTTTAACAAAATAAAATAGATTGAAAATTTGAATTGTATTATAAATTTCATCTCAAATCCAGAGTTTTTACACCTCGTTGTGTACCCCAGTTTATAAAATGCAACATATTGTAGAGTTTGGGATATGTAGTTTTAAAGGTAACTACTTCGAAAATTAGAAAATATCTTCAAACACCCCAATAAGGGCTGAGTTATTTTAAGGTATTCCAATAGTTGCTACCACTAAAAAAGTGTTATGATAATCTTCATATTATAATCACCAGTTTTCTTCAAAAACTTTATCACAATGTATAAAATAAAAATGTGTATGTTTGAAGAAAAAACCCAATTGTTTAAACGGTATTATATACTAAGGTCTAAAAGCCGTTCAGTACATCTGGTACATGAGTTATTTCATAGTGAATCCTATCACCATTGCAAAGATAAAGCCACAAATGCGTCCCTTTTAAAACAGCGTAATCAGAACGTAAGGAAATAAAACAAATACATTTTACGGTTTCTACCTATGTCTTACAAGACACATATGCACTATAGGAAAGATCATCAAGAAAACACGAGAAGGAAACAATAGAAGAGTGGAACTCTGTACATCGTTGTTGGTCGAAAGAGCATCGTATGACAGGATGAATCCTTCATAATACATCAGAAACCTTAATATGCAATCATAATAAAATGTATGCTACTAAATTGTAGTATTGGCATCTTAATTGAACATACTCGTATGCATTTTAGTTCCTTAGCATATTTTCAATCTTGGTCAAAAATTCATGAGATTTCACGTATGATAACTATTCGATGTTATTGCAATATACTAGATGTTTAAATTAACTACCCTTGGTTTTATTGAGTGTTGAGATAATACAAAATTTAATTTATGGGTTTGTTGTTAATGCAATATAAATGGTTTAAGTGCATGTAGTCTAGACATTTATTTGACAGTAGTTAAACTTCCTATATTCAAGCTACATTATTAAGGTACAGTAGTTTAATGGTTTGAGAAGATAGAAAGACACGACTTACAACTTTATTGATATCTATGTCAACACCGACAAGAACTGTGGTTTCAGAAACTTGTTTATTACAGGGAGACGGTTGTGAGGAGGGGAGTGAGGGAAGGAGAGAATGATGGCAAGGAGTGTTATTACGTACTTCCTACGTTACAAAGTTGATTCTGGATTTTCCCATGTAATGTTTAACTTTCTTATAAATTATGTTTTGTTTCAGAGGTTGATAACAATTTTTTCTGTCAGAAAGCAAAATGAACACTTTATATGGTAATATAATTGTAAAATTCTTTAAGGTTATTCATTGCTTGAATGGAAAAAACACAAATGATACTTAAAGATAGACTTATAGATAGGATATGTAGAGATATAGTTCTATTCAGATTTGTCGAGAACCTAAACAATTAATATCAAGCAGGAGAGCAATGATAATTACGAGTGGAGAGACACAAAGAGCACGACTCTATTCTTAGACATGCTGCCTATTGAAGCTGGCGGTATGTTGCTGTTCATTACATCGCTTTCCTGTGTCTTCCATTTGCTTATTGCAATATTTAAGAGGACTGGGATAAGTTTGTATTTGAAGTTATGAAAGTTTCATCCATGAGAAGGAATGTCAGTAGTGCTCCATTATTAATAATACAGCTAAAGTAAAGTGGTATCCTTGCGTAGGCTTGTTTTGTATATGAGACACTAATATGAATGTCAACTACAAGGATAGAAATCAAATCCGTATTTTTGTGTTTACGGTAGTTAAATGTATAAGTAAAATTTTAAAATAATTCCTATTCGAGTAGGGATTAACTTTATCATTATATTTTAAAATTTTAAAAAACATTCCAAGAATATTTCCCAAATTTTCCCTTTATAAAACCTTGCTCGGACTTCAACGAATATTGTACTAAAGAATTACCCGAATTGGTTCACCTGTTCTGGAGATTAGCGCTTAGCAACACATTTAGTGATTCATTAACTTAGAATTATGTAGATTAAAATGGTTGATTTAATTGCTTCAGAAAAATTCGTTGTCACCTCAAACAGCTGTTGACTACCGTCTGATCTATTTTAAATCATTTAATGTGGACACAATAACTATCAGAATATATGGCCTCAGGGCTCAACTCAGCTAAGGTGCTGTAACTGCCCATTGGGTTCAGTGTGTTACAATCTTTATATTGTTTAAGTAAAAGGATTTTCCGGACATTTGCCATCTTTTTAGTGATGCAAAATATCAGTAACACTACGTTTCCAGATGTGTGATCTGATCTCTTTTTTATGTGAATAACACAATTAATTACAATCTAGGTTAAAACACGCATACGATCTGGTATGATTTTTTATTTTAACCTAGAATAACAAATTCTGATTCCACAGTTGCTAATTTTTCCTGCTATTTTCTAAAAAAAAAAACAACATTAAAAAAAATGCAGGAGTAAGTAACTAAACTTCAAGGGCATCTTCGCCAAAATTCTTATTACATAATTATAGGGCTGTAAACATTTTCTTCTAATGACTTACAAGCTTCGAAAATACTTTTGAAGGTGTTAAGTTTGCTTCGAGCATTTACACTTAAGCTAAGTTTGTTGTTCATAACTTTAACAACGTTCATTACATCTGAGGAAGTTCGAAATAATTTCCCTCTGCGGACAAACTTAGTGAAGTGTGTATTATTATTTAAATTTTATTTGCTATAAAACACTGTTTAAATTTAATTTTATCAGCTCAAACCGCTTATATAGTATAATAAATTATCTTTACAGTAGGCACAGTTCATGACAGAGCTTTGTATGACACGGTCATATTACACCAGTCTCCCTGGTTTGTTTACTGGACACAGTTTCCAAACATGAGTTCTCTCTAGGCTAATTGGAATTGCTTTACATATGAGTTATTGGTATGTGCTCTCTGAGATCTTACTCAAGGAAAAGTTATGAGTAATCCTTATAATAATTACATTACTATTAAAGCCACTAACAGTTTTCTTTAGAATTTATTTTTACGGTTTTATAAATCTTAAATTGATACTCTTCTTTTGGACACCCGTAATATTACAAAAGTGTGAACTGTTAATGTAATGTTTTCATTTGCTCAGGAAAAGTACAGTCGATAAATGAGGTTTAAGACATGATGAATTAAAACTTACTTGTAATCTAAATATCACTCGTCTTCCACTCCAGTTTTTCAAAGAATATATACTGTATATATGTACAATATATATATATATATATATATATATATATATATATATATATATATATTATATATATATAATTTTTAGGCTACTAGTTTATTGAGCATTTAAAATTGTAGGTTACTTCTTACATAGATCATAATGTACTTTACATTATGTAAATTACATTGACGAGTATATGTATATCTTAACCCGTAAGAGCCTATTGACATAGTTTTACTTACACAGAACATAGTCATGCACTTTATTAATATCGGATATGACGCGATAAATATCGTTAACATTTGGCCGTTTAAGGGACATTGCAGCGGTCGACACAAGTTCAAATGCAACTTTCCACCTACTACCCCGCAATGCTGACAGAATCTAGGAAGTGTTTTTCACAGACATAATCGTTAACCATTACTTGTATTTTATTATTAACCTGTTTAGAACATGTAGTAATTATAGACACAAAACGTAAAACCTTTTTAACTTGCCAGATTCATATCGTTGTAAGTGTTTGTGGCCTGCAAAACAGATAATTTTACAGTGGTCCGGCTCATTTCTGGATATAAATATTATATACAATATCTAGTATTTACCATTACATCTACCTCTTACATAGGTTCTTGTACTCTTCTTTTACTTACAACATTACTTTCAAAATGTGCGCGTCTCGATGCTTCATTACGAACTATCAGGATAGGCTGCACATACAGCGGGATCGCTGGTTTATTATCCTCGGAGCTCTGACATCAAACTTGGGGGTGCTTTACTCAGCGCTTGGTCACGGCCACGATAATGAGTTACCACTCTTCGATTTAAAGAGAACGTTTACTCAGCATATGGACACGACTATGATACTGAATTAACGTGCTCCGGTTTAAAGAGGGTGCTTATTCAGCGCATGGGACAAGGTCAAGATGCTGAGTAACCCTCCGGTTTAAAAAGGGTGCTTATTCAGCGCATGGAGACGGTCAAGATGCTGAGTAACCCTCCGGTTTAAAAAGGGTGCTTATTCAGCGCATGGACAAGGTCAAGATGCTGAGTAACCCTCCGGTTTAAAAAGGGTGCTTATTCAGCGCATGGAGACGGTCAAGATGCTGAGTAACCCTCCGGTTTAAAAAGGGTGCTTATTTCAGCGCATGGACACGGTCAAGATGCTGAGTAACCCTCCGGTTTAAAAAAGGGTGCTTATTCAGCGCATGGAGACGGTCAAGATGCTGAGTAACCCTCCGGTTTAAAAAGGGTGCTTATTCCGCGCATGGACACGGTCAAGATGCTGAGTAACCCTCCGGTTTAAAAAGGGTGCTTATTCAGCGCGATGGACACGGTCAAGATGCTGAGTAACCCTCCGGTTTAAAAAGGGTGCTTATTCAGCGCGATGGACACGGTCAAGATGCTGAGTAACCCTCCGGTTTAAAAAGGGTGGCTTATTCAGCGCATGGACAAGGTCAAGATGCTGAGTAACCCTCCGGGTTTAAAAAGGGTGCTTATTCAGCGCATGGAGACGGTCAAGATGCTGAGTAACCCTCCGGTTTAAAAAGGGGTGCTTATTCAGCGCATGGACATGGTCAAGATGCTGAGTAACCCTCCGGTTTAAAAAGGGTGCTTATTCAGCGCATGGACAAGGTCAAGACGCTGAGTAAACCCTCCGGTTTAAAAAGGGTGCTTATTCAGCGCATGGAGACGGTCAAGATGCTGAGTAACCCTCCGGTTTAAAAAGGGTGCTTATTCAGCGCATGGACAAGGTCAAGATGCTGAGTAACCTCCGGTTTAAAAAGGGTGCTTATTCAGCGCATGGACAAGGTCAAGATGCTGAGTAACCCTCCGGTTTAAAAAGGGTGCTTATTCAGCGCATGAAGACGGTCAAGATGCTGAGTAACCCTCCGGTTTAAAAATGGTGCTTATTCAGCGCATGGACACGGTCAAGATGCTGAGTAACCGTCCGGTTTAAAAAGGGTGCTTATTCAGCGCATGGACACGGTCAAGATGCTGAGTAACCCTCCGGTTTAAAAAGGGTGCTTATTCAGCGCATGGACACGGTCAAGATGCTTAGTAACCTTCCGGTTTAAAAAGGGTGCTTAATCTGCGCATGGACACGGTCAAGATGCTGAGTAACCCTCCGGTTTGAAGAGGGTGCTTATTCACCGCATGGACACGGTCAAGATGCTGAGTAACCCTCCGGTTTAAAGAGGGTGCTTCAAATCAAATCCAAATCAAATCCAATTTCTTTATTGCCAAGACATGGTTAACATGTATAGCATGCGTCAAATGACGTTATTGTAACTAAAATTTTTCCATCCGTTCTACATCAAAATCCTCAATCAAACATACAATTTCACCTTCATTCATTTCCTTTTATTCGCCAATCATCCCACCACCAGCGACGGGGCGACATACCTATTGGCTGGTCTCCCAGTTTTTTGCCAAATACTCGTCGACATTATAAAATGCCTGTGTCGCTAAAAAGCGTTTTAGACGAATTTTGAACGCCTTGGGCGTTGGGGCATTTTTTATTCGGTGTGGCAGCTTGTTGATGAAATGAACTCCTGCTTGTGATGGCAGGCGTTCATAAATCACCGTTCTGTGTTGGCCAATTCGGTAGTTTCCCCTGGCTCTGGTCTCATATGAATGTATGTCTTGGCCACTTGTCTTGACGCATTTTGACATACAATACTGTGTTGTTTCGAAAATGTAGAGACTCGGCAGGGTCAACAGCTGCAAACTTTTGAAAGATTCTCTGCATGACTCTCTGAATTTCAAATGTGCGATTATTCGAATCGCTTGCTTTTGCAATCTGAAGACCCTCATCAACTGATTGTTTGCACAAGCACCCCACAATGCCACTCCGTAGGTAAGGTGGGGGTAAATCAAGCCATAATACGCCGTCATCAGTACCTGAGTGGGGCAATATTTGGCTAGATTCCTCAAAACAAAATTTCCTGAGGATATTTTGGCGCAAACGTGATCAATTTGATTATTCCATGTCAACCCTCGATCAAGGTGTATTCCAAGGAATCTCGAACTATAGACCTCTTCTAGTATGGAGTCTGCCAACATAGTGGCAGGACCACACCGAGAATCCACAGGCCGAAGAGCAAAGTTGATGACATTGGTCTTCGTTGTGTTTGTTTTGGAGATTGAGGCTGTTGAAGTGTTGAACGCAATTGTTGACATCAACAAAAGAGCGTTCTTCCAAGAGAGATGTTGATTTTTCACTGAAAAAGAGAGTCGTGTCATCAGCATACTGCACGGCCTTTCCGTGCATTAGTGATGACTCAATGTCATTGACATATAGCAGAAACAGAATTGGGCTAAGAATAGATCCCTGAGGAACCCCATAGTCCAGTCGGATTTTGTTTGAAAGTTGATTTGAGATTTGGACAACTTGAGTTCTGTCGCTTAGAAATGATCTAAGCCACAAGTGTGGCACGCCTCGGATGCCGAAAATGTCGAGCAGATGTTCGTGGTCAACACAATCGAATGCCTTAGATAGGTCGAGAAAGACACCTAAGGTGGCATTTCGATTTTCTATACCCTCAACAACCATTTCAACTAGATTCGCCACAGCGTCGGTAGTTGATTTTCCTTTTCTGAATCCGAATTGGTATTCAGAGAATTGGTTGTTTTGATTTAAAAACTTCAGCATTCTGATCAAAAAAGATTTTTCAAAAAATTTTGCTCAAAACTGGCAAAATGGAGACAGGCCGATAATTATTTGTGGAACAGGGATCGCCCTTTTTATAAATTGGACTTACTTTCGCGGATTGTAGGAGTGAGGGAAATACTCCTTGTTCAAAAGACAAATTAATTAAATGTGTTAGTGGGCTCAGAATATGTTTGTAACATTTCTTTATGAGCCACATAGACGTCAATTCAATATCGTTCGATTTTTTGGACGGGAGCTGTCTAAAGATTCGATCAAGCTCTTCTTCTAAAACCGGTACCAGTGCCAGTGACGTTACTGGACTATGTATTCGCCTAAGATTCACTTGAGGCTGCAATGGCCGGGGGTTTAGCTCGCAAGCCACAGACGCGAAAAAATCTGTTAAACTCGTTCGCCACCTCCCCAGCCTCACATACAAGTTCATCTCCAATTTTAAGTTTGATTTGATTTGATCACCCTGTCTTTTGTTATTTTTGATGATGCCCCAAATTGTTTTTGAAACATTTTTTGAAGATATAATTGATTTTTGAGACATCCATAGCTTTCGCTGCTTGGATCACTTTCTTATATGTTTTTTTGTATCGATTGAAAAAGAGTTTGAATTCAGCGTTCGAAGTGTTTTTATTGATTTCGGAGAAAAATTTTAATTTCTCTCTCGACACCAATATACCTTTTGTGATCCAATTGCTGTTTGCCTTTTTTTGACAAAACTTTGATTGTTTTCGTAGGACAGCACAAATTTAGATGATAATTTAGGACCTCGTTAAACGTTTGAAACTGCTGTTCTACTGATTGCGTTAAATTTAGAAAGTTCCACGTTTCTTTTGACAGGGAAGTGTTCAGAAGAGCAATGTTTCCAGGCCTCATGTCTCTTACTGTTTTGTGATTTTGAGCTCCCTTTCGAAGTGTTTTCCACTGATTACAGCCTCTTGGCCACAGTGATCCGAGATTGCTGTGTTGACCACGGACACCGCGACACCTGGAATGTTGGAAATGATGTTGTCTATAGCTGATTGAGTAGTTGCCGTTTACTCTCGTTGGAGACTTGACAAGCAACTCAAGGCCAAAAGACCTCAACAAATCCACACATCTTTTGGTGATTGGATTCTGGTTGTCCATTGCGTTAATATTGAAGTCACCCATGAGGATGAAGTCTTTTCTGTGATTGGTCAAGTCTGTAAGTAAGTGTTCAAATTTAGAAAAAAAATTTCTTCACTTCCACTGGGAGACCTGTAAATTCCAATGACCAACAATGTTGTGTCACTGCCTTGAAGTTTGATACCAACTGCTTCAAAGTCGCGATCAACTTTTCCTTGAATTGAAAAAATTGGAAAAGGTGAAATTATTTTTCACAAAAATAGCAACTCCCCCTCCTTTGGAGTGGTGTCGACAGTAAACGTCTGCCAATTTGTAATTTGGAATGTGGAAAAAGATGTATGTTTTTGTTGTTGAAACCGTTTTCGGTTACAACAAGTACATCTGTTTTCAAATCTTCACACATGAGTTGAATTTCCTCAAGTTTGTTGGTTGCCGATTGAGAATTTTGGTGAAGCAGTCGTATCGTATTTTGAATGTGAAATTTTGAATTTTTTGTTTGTTTTTCTACACCGGCGGTCACACCACCCCGTCGCTTGAAGGTGCGGTCCCTAAAAAAAGAGAGCGTCCTTTGAGGCCGTCACCGTCCGGAGTACACGGTCCCCTCGCCGCTTCGGCATAGGTGACATGCTGGTGTCTTGGGGGATGCTGAGGGGTGTCGGCCGTCTCCCCGTTGGCAGCCACAGGCGCCGGCACGATGGCAGGAGGGGCGGCGGCCGTCGGAGCAGTGACGTGCGGCGGCCGCGCAGGCTTCCTCGGTCCCGCAGGGGCGGGTCTCAGCTCCAGGAGGCTCCCCACCACCATCTCAGCCATCAGCCGCTTACCCCGCATTGAGAGATGCTGACCGTGCCTCGTGAAATGCTTACGGCCGATTTTATTGAAGTCAATCACTTGAATGTTATAGCGAGCGGCCAGTTCCTCAATATAAGCATTCACGAGCACGGTCTCGTCCTGGATGGGATGGTCTGGTGCCAGGTCATGTCTAATTGGCAAGGTGACTACAGCGAGCTCGGTGTTGGCCGGTCTGGTAGCGATGTGGGCCTCCAGGTTGCTGTATATGTTGCGTTGTTTGCCCACTGCTAGATCGTTCGAGCCAGCGATTAACACCTCGTAGTGGGTTCCGGGTCGAGATGGTGTGTGGCCCGAGCTCACGATGTCCAGCAGGCCGGCGCCAGGCATGCACACGTCACCAACAGAGAACGGAGAGCCGGGTCATGTCCCCGACAAGTCCCGCGATGTAACGGGCGTGACTGTCACCTCTAATAGTAATGGAGCGGAGGTGGGGGATCGGGGCAAGGGAAGTCTGCAGTTTTTTGCGAGGATTAAAATTGTTGTTTTGAGGATGGTTCGGGCTGGAGAGGTTTGAGTTAGAGATTTCAGGGTATTTCCTTCTTTTTTGTCTATGAGCAGGCAGTTTTTTATTTTTTACTGAAAACACCTGAGGAGTGAGTTTTTTCAGCTGGAGATACTTTCTTTTTTGATGTCACTTTAATCCATGGCTGTTTAGAATTTTCATCTGCGTCCTTTCTTGCTGTCAACTGTTGATTTAAGTATTGATTTTCCGCCTGAAGAACCTCGATTGTTGTTTTCTGACTGCAAATAATATCAATATTCTCAGCACACCGTGCACACGCGGTTGACTGCAAATCGCACTGCGCACTGAAGTCCAAGGAATCGGGCGCGGGGTCTTTTCGAGTGCTGAGGGACGGCTCTGACTCGCACTGGACGCCGCGGTCCACCGTCGCGGAAGTGCGGGCGGTCCGGTCGACGCGGAGCGTGTTCGAATTATTCACTGGAAATATCTGGTCCGTGAATTCAAGTAGTCGGGAGTCGGATTCGATGGTGTGATCCAACAGTTTTTTTAAACTCGCTTTCCAGACGCGTAACCTCTTTTTTAAGCCGGGAAACCTCCGCTACTGGGTCTTCAGGTGTTCCTAAGACTGATGCTACGCTTATTGGTTCCCCAGGGCCAGGTGTGGTGTCGGTCAGTGCGAGGCCAGGGTCGGGCGTGGAGCAGACCGGCGCACACGGCGTGACGGGTGTCGATGGTGTGGAGGGTGCAGACGTCTTTGCAGCTGAAGCGGGTGGAATGGAGGATGACGAGGCGGCCACAGCACGAGGCTTGGTCAGCGGAGACAAGAGGGAACGCATGGTGACTCCGTGCTCACCAGTGTGTTTTACATTGCACACACTTACTCTTGTTATATCCGCATCGGTTTTTATTGATGCACCGCACTTCTTCCCCAGCAAGCAGCGCCAGGAAATCTCACCATTTCTCAGGGTTCTTAATTGTCTATATTTTACGTTGTTAAATATAATACAGGGGTTTCCAGAGTTAGTTTTTTCAACAGTGAAATTCATCGTTGATAAATAAATAAAATATATAAATATATGGATAAAAATGTAATAAAAGTATAATACAGTAACAATAAAATAGCGCATGGACACGGTCAAGATGCTGAGTAACCCTCCGGTTTAAAAAGGGTGCTTATTCAGCGCATGGAGACGGTCAAGATGCTGAGTAACCCTCCGGTTTAAAAAGGGTGCTTATTCAGCGCATGGACAAGGTCAAGATGCTGAGTAACCCTCCGGTTTTAAAAAGGGTGCTTATTCAGCGCATGGAGACGGTCAAGATGCTGAGTAACCCTCCGGTTTAAAAAGGGTGCTTATTCAGCGCATGGACACGGTCAAGATGCTGAGTAACCCTCCGGTTTAAAAAGGGTGCTTATTCAGCGCATGGACACGGTCAAGATGCTGAGTAACCCTCCGGTTTAAAAAGGGTGCTTATTCAGCGCATGGACAAGGTCAAGATGCTGAGTAACCCTCCGGTTTAAAAAGGGTGCTTATTCAGCGCATGGACAAGGTCAAGATGCTGAGTAACCCTCCGGTTTAAAAGGGTGCTTATTCAGCGCATGGACAAGGTCAAGATGCTGAGTAACCCTCCGGTTTAAAAAGGGTGCTTATTCAGCGCATGGAGACGGTCAAGATGCTGAGTAACCCTCCGGTTTTAAAAAGGGTGCTTATTCAGCGCATGGACAAGGTCAAGATGCTGAGTAACCCTCCGGTTTAAAAAGGGTGCTTATTCAGCGCATGGACAAGGTCAAGATGCTGAGTAACCCTCCGGTTTAAAAAAGGGTGCTTATTCAGCGCATGGAGACGGTCAAGATGCTGAGTAACCCTCCGGTTTAAAAATGGTGCTTATTCAGCGCATGGACACGGTCAAGATGCTGAGTAACCCTCCGGTTTAAAAAGGGTGCTTATTCAGCGCATGGACACGGTCAAGATGCTGAGTAACCCTCCGGTTTAAAAAGGGTGCTTATTCAGCGCATGGACACGGTCAAGATGCTGAGTAACCCTCCGGTTTAAAGAGGGTGCTTATTCACCGCATGGACACGGTCAAGATGCTGAGTAACCCTCCGGTTTAAAGAGGGTGCTTATTCACCGCATGGACACGGTCAAGATGCTGAGTAACCCTCCGGTTTAAAGAGGGTGCTTATTCACCGCATGGACACGGTCATGATGCTGAGTAACCCTCCGGTTTAAAGAGGATGCTTATTAAGCGCGTGGGCTCGGTTGAATTTATTATGATTCTTATTTTTACTATTACTACAACTATTATTGGTTTATTATTTTATTATTATTATGTATATTATTATTACCGATACTGCAAAAATATAACAGGCTAATGTTTAAAAAATAAAACGCCATTCAATTGGTAGTTTCGTCAATAACTGTTGATCCACATAGTAAGTCAAAGATAATCGATGTTACGTACTTATATACGTATTCATCACCTGTATTCAATATTGAAATTCGGAAATTAGATATATATACCATTATGAAATAAATTATAGTCTACATTTACAATAACTGTTGATCCACATAGTAAGTCAAAGATAATCGATGTTATGTACTTATATACGTATTCATCACCTGTATTCAATATTGAAATTCGGAAATTAGATATATATACCATTATGAAATATTATAGTCTACATTTACAATAAAATTTTGTTATCTAATCTCACTATATCTCTATATTTCGCATTTTGATTTCAGTTCTATCTTCCATAATGTAAAAAGCTTATTTGAAATGTAAATTCTTGTAAGCAAAGATATTAAAAGAATAGTACAAGAAAAGTTATAATATTTAGCTGTGCATATATTTTTTTTTAATATGGCTAAGTAAAAATGACAATGTGAGTGGAATGTTGAGTTCATCTCCACTTCACCTTCCGCTCAGGTGAGCAACAGTATATACACTGGAGTACAAAGACTACGCCAATTAGCATTTTAGTTAATGTGTTGTTTTAGATTAATTAATTTGGAACTGTTTTTTTTGTAGAATCGGTTCCCGAAATACTCTCATAAACAGTTAACTCTCGGCTCGCGCGGTGCGAACACAATAAGGTACGCCTTGGCGAGGTGACAGAGCCGCGGGCGAGTATTTTCACATTCACATGATATACAATAACAATGCCGTGCTGTTGCTTTGTTTTGGTGTGAAAAAATGTGAGTCCCGACAACTGTAGTGGCTGGCTTTGTTTAGTGCCCCAACTGCTCCTGAATACCGTTTTGTTTGTCTCATATACCTCGCCCAACTAATATATGAACCTCTCTGTTATTTAAATATAATATTTTTTGCAAATAACTAGCTGTTACCTATTAAAGCCATAGTTTATAGGCAATGTTTAACATAGATACACTTAGTAACGGTACGGTGATTATTATCTAAAATTACGAAGCCAACAATATTTTTCAAAAGTATGTACATGCATCAGAAACATATTATTGCAGGTATCTTCAGTGCCATAATTGATTTATGTTATTCAGTCGAAAAAAATATGCATAGAGCTGAGAAACCTACTAAGATCAGGAAGCGCTACTTTCGATATAAGAACGAAATCTTACTAAGTTTATGCAACATTTTAAAACAGAGATTTATAATATGTATTGCGTTATGCAAGGTGTGTTAAAAAAGTAATTCACATGATTATATTGTGACGCGACTACTTATCGCAGCGTGCTCAGACCAGTCGGATATTGTGGAGAGTGTTTCTCTTCTCTTCCAGTCTCAGTTCGCTCCAAGCAGTAAGAATGGTAGGAAGTATCTTTGCACGAATTCTGTTTTTCGATTGTGTCGTGGTGCGATAGAGCGCTCGCTGGAACATCAGTGCGCGATCAAGTTTTGTGTGCAGCTTGGGAAGAATGCAAAGGAGCTTATCAAATACTTCAAGAGATCTTTGAGAATGGATGGATTTCGAGATCTCAATACGAAATGTGGCACACACAGTCTTCTCCAAAACCCCAAAGATGCCCATGCTCTAAGAGCAATGATATTAAAGAGCATGGGCAAAAAAACAGTTCTGATTGTCTTCTTTCATGTCCGAAGATTGTCTATTTTGAGTTTGCATCGTAAGGACAAACTGACAACGCAGCCTTTTACCTCGAGGTGCTCAAGAGACTGAGTCGCCGGGTAGCGCGCGTCAGGCCTGAAATCAGAAACGTCTTCAAGCTTCACCACAACAATGTCCACGGCAACACGGCCTTCGTCGTCACCCACTACCTGATCCAGAACAAGACTCTCGTGGTGACCCAGCGTTCTTAAAGCCCGAATTGGCTCCGTATGAAAAATTTTGTACAATTGGATGAATAAATCTATTTTTCTTAGAAGATGTGCATTAATTTTAAAATGCACCCAGTGTAAGTCGTGATGCCTTTCGGACTGTAGTCAGGGAAAGAATGGCAATTTTTATTCTTCTATTTTGCCTTAAGCCATAGTAAAAGTTATGCGTAAGGATCTCGTTGAAGCCAACCATTTACCATATGTGCAAATTTTCACACCTTTATCGAATATGGGGGGGGGTGGTTTACGAGTGTTGACATATTTCCAATGCATTAGATGTTTTAAAGTCTTCAATGGTACATTTCATGTTATTAACTGTTACTTATGGCACTATCAGTTGATTATACAAATATATTTTATATTATATTTATAAAAGAAAACTCACAATTATCCAATAATTTTAATTGCTTTCACACAAGGCCTTTCGGGCATACAATGCAATAAACAACTAGATTCCTATTAAATAAAGCTTTATAACAAAGGATTGTTTTGAAATGTTGATCGAAGCTAGTTTCAAGGATTTTCCACTCATCCCCTTAGGCCAGAAGCAGAACACAAGCGATGGAAAGTGAATGCTTTTTAATCTTAGCAGTTTTATAAGCTTGCGTGAGTATATAGTATCCTGATCTGGATAAACAATCAAAATCAATTATAGCACTAGAAATATCGTACAACAACTCGTACAAAAATATTTTAAATTAATTTGTTTTCGAAACATACACATTTTTGGTCGGGCAATAACGTAATCTCAACTGTGGAATCGTAAATAAATTAGACTGAAAGTGAATTGCCGAAAAAAAAACATTTTTTACTGTAGTATTTTTTTATACGTAAGTATGTATATTTTCTTCATTGCTTATAAAAAAGCAAACACAACTATGGCACTTGAAAAATGTTAGACTAAAAAAAAGTTTCCGGTAGTAGAAGTCTATTGGCTGAAATATGCCTTGAAACCCAATATATTTGGATATTTCCTTTATCAGAACAACAAGAAAAATCAACGTATTGAACTGGACCAAAGTAGGTTTCAAGACCTGCATATGTATATATTTTCTTCATGGGAGTAACATAAATGTAATTTATTCGTACTTGATATGCGTACATTTCTTTAATCATGGACACCAAATAGTGCATGCCAGATATATGCCTAATATTATTTAAATTTCAAAGGGCTCTATCAAACATCTTTCACTAAGAAGGCTACAAAGTTTGATGTTTAAATAATGTCATCCAGAAACAGTCCAAACACATCAGGAAGAAAGTTCGGGAAGCCCGAGAGCCCTTGGGAGTATTTCAGAGCCCGAGGGAAACTGGGATCATTGAAACCTTACAATGACATTGTTTGTACTCTGCATTTCAGGGCCAATGAATCCTTGAGGTTCATTAACCCTTTATTGGCTAAATACTATTATGTGTTAAAATTTATAAAAAATATTGTAACATTTATATTAAAATAATAAAATTTGTTCTAATTACAATAGTTTGGGAAGAACTGCACAAACGCAAACCACTAGAAGCGGCAGTGCTCGTATTTTTCACACAAAACAAAGCAACAGTACGAAATTGTTGTATTTCACGTGAATGCGGAAATACGCTCCCTCGCCATTGATTAAATGTCACAGAGCCGTACCGTGCGAATTGAACTATAATAACACGTTACTTCATGTATTTCAAGTAAATGTGAAACTATGATCCCTCTTCTTTGTTACCTCGCCGTGCCAAATCAAAAGTATGGTGTCTAAAACGTCTTCTTGTAACGAGTTGTGCAACTGATGAGACAATGAGAATATCTCTTCATTTAGACTACTATTGAATAGCTGCTGGGCAAATAGACTGAGCTCTTTTGTATCCTTTGTGTATCTAGTGTCGAAAAAATTCAAGGAGTTCGTTTTGAACCTCATTATTACTTTTATGGATTTTTATTGATCTCTTCTGGCAGTTGTGGAGTAATGATTGCAGGAGTCAATCAGTAAAGGTGTCAGATTCCACACACTGCACTAGGCGGTAGGTGACAGTTTCGTGTTTTGAAAATACTAGTTACATAATCAAATAAGGGACCTCTATTTCCGGCACATATATTTTTCTCAAATTTGAATTTAATTACTGATATATAGTCCATGTATTTTTGAGGAGGTTGTATTTTGTTTCTTCTCTATTGATCCAACCGTTCTCTTAATATATCTAAGGAAAACTTATGTAACTCACCCTGTATTTACAATTGCAACCTATTTATTATTTTATATAATAAGGGGTTGCCATATACCTACCAAATTTCTTCCACACCTCCACCCACTTATACTAAAGCCTTTAAGGATGTGTCAGGGCTAAATTATAATATATGTTATGTTATATAATGAGAGCTTTTACTACTTTACAATTTACGATTAAATTATTTTAAATTAGTTTGTATAAATGAAACAAATGTTATTATATTGCAGATTCAGGCGACGTCAAGGATAACTTGCAATTTTCTCGCAGGATGCCTCACCCAGAAGACTTTCCGGGACTGGGCCACCGTTGCACTGCAAACACAACAACTTATGAGAACCAATTTCTTATACAGTAATACCTATATTTTCTCCTTATTGAGAATATAAAATAATAAATACGGTTTATATCCAATATTTTCCATGTGTTTTTGTCTCCTCAAAATAAAATATTTGTTATTCGGGAAGAAAGTTCATCAAGTTTCCTCTAATACAAAACTTCCCTTTTTCAGGAACTATTTTCTGAAATGGGGTAAAACTAAAATACACCAAGTACTTTAATCCCAAAAGAAGAAAACTCATAAACTCAGGGGAAAGTGGCTTTTAAGGAGTTGTAATAACTTGGTACTTAATTAATGTTAAAACCGTCAGTATTTGTCCCATGTAGTTAAATTTAATACTAAAAAACAATATTTTTTATAACATTTAAACTACTATAAAAAAAATAATTTGAAGTGAAGATGTTGTAAGGCTATGTTCTACAGTTTGCCACTTACTTTCACACGACAGCGATTACACTTGTATGACATTGACAATTGTTATTAATTACAACTAAAGAATATAATTAAAAAAATATAATTCTATTTAATCATTTTCATTTATTAATTTTTTACTTTATGTAGGATTAGTGAGTAGGATTAATCTTGTTTCCAAAACCGAACCTTATCATCTCACCAATGTTATCCTGATAACTTTATAATGCTCCACTCCATAAATAAAAACGTTTTACTTCAATTACAAATACCCGGTAAAATGTTTAAATTATAACATTCAAAGCCACACTCATATCCTCAACATTCTTACTTATTTTTGATATCTTTAGCAGGCTCCATTTCACCGAAGGAAATTCAAGAGTTGGATTTGTGTTTCAAAGGACTCGGTTTCGGTTTCACCATATTGACAAGCTGATCTAATTATCTTAACAAAGCTGTAATTTACCTCATCTCTGTACAAAGTTGACTTGACCCTTTATGAGATGTCACATCTCTCTAACAGATAATTCTCTAGTGATAAAATATGACTGGTATAGTTCTCCTTTTTTTCCAATCAAACCCATCATAAACACTTGAGTGTATATAATATCAGAATAGTTATATCACAGAAGAACGCAAAACATTGCTTTTTTCTTTACATTGCCTTGGCAAGCTACTCTTCAGAATGTTTTCTTTCTTAATACTTTATTCCACCGTAGCGATATAGGTAGATTTCTAATTCAATTACGGCAATGTGGCAAAACGTTTTTTTGCATTCTCTATTGTGTCATCCATTGATTAAAAAATAAAATACAAATACTTTTACCCTCAAGTACCGTATTATTTTTTATGGTAATCGCTGTTTTTGGTACTTAGAGTCAATTTTAATACATCAAACAATCATATAAATAAACATGATTAGAATTGTATTTTATTACCTTTTTTTAAGTATTTTTGTTACCTAAGCAACAATTAGATATGCCTCCAGGTCTACTGGTAAAAAGAATTATGTGGAACACTTGCAATGGGTGTGTTTTTGCATTCTCTACGCACCATTCTTTGGTTAACAAATAAAATACAAATACTTTTACCCTCAAGGTCCGTATTAAATTTTTTAAAGTAAATCCTTGTGTGCGTGCTTAGAGTCAATTTTAATATATCAAACTAACATAACGAAATGTATAAATTTGTATTGTATTACCATATATTTAAAGTATTTAGTTGCTTTAGCAACAGTTAAATATACTCCAGGTCTACCCAGTAATTGTTGGCTAATCTTGCCTTGGCCACTAACTCCCGAATTTAACTGTTAGGATTTGCAAGTTTCTTGAATTTCTTCAACGTCACTTTCACTCAAAGTTTCTTCATCAAAAATAACTATCACTGACTTCATGTTTACTTTCATTAAATGTGCCTCTCCACATAGTTGCTAAAACTTAAAAAAGAATACGATCTTGCCGCAATGCTATTTTAAACGGCAACTAATGAAAAGAAACAATCAACAGCTGAACTGTAAACAGCAATCGGACTTCGAGAGTCAACTACCTTAAACATCGAGCAAGTTCTATACTAACAAAGTATCTTTATAACAGTACAATAATATAAAAATGCTCAAATAATCGATATTATGAATATTTTTCGGGCTTTAAAATTTCGAACATCGAGGGAGGTTAGTATCCGTCATCGGTAATTACAGCCGATGATAACACTGGAGGGACAATTTACGTAATTGGTAGCTAATGGGGATTACAGGTGCAATTATGATAACGGCATCTTTACGAAATTTCGTAAGTATGTTCTACAAGAGGATGGCAATGATAAGTACCATGATGGGGTCAATCAGAACAAAAGGGGGTAGAGTCACAGGATCAGAAACCACACAACTATTATGGCGAGTAGACATCTTGTAGTATGGGTAGACTTTAACATTAAATTGACAAGCATATTCTATAGAACTAATAATTACCGAGGAATTAGACTAGGAGCTTTCAAAATACCAGGAGAAGCCACAAATTAGAAGCTGTCATGAATTGAGATCTCTCTGAGACCGGGGTTATTTATAGGCCGGGAGATGGTTGATACCGGGAATTACCAAAGGCTCTTGTAACAAAAAGACCTGGCTGACTCCCTCCAAGGCGGGACACTGCCAGAGACAGGGATCACTTCCAGACCGGGAGAACTTAGAGGCGGAGTGCTGATAGATGCCTAAAAATACAAAAGGCTATGAATTTCCAAAAAGGCCTAGAGACCTCCTCTCCAGATGCTGGAAGCTGCCAGAAACTGTGATCTTCAAAATTTCGTTGGCACAGTCTACAAGCCAGGCTGGAAAAGTATCATGAGCCGGGAAACCTTAGAGTGTTTGAGAGTTAGTGTAATTTAAATACTTGAAGTTCCATGAAACAGATTGTTTAGAACCCGTAAATTTCAATATTCCAGTTTTATAAACCCCAGATTGAAATCTACTTGTCTGTGGGCAAATACGTTTTTATTTTCAGATTTTTTGTTCTTAGTGTCTATCTTAGTCTTAATCGTTTTTGTACATCGTGTTCTTGTACTTTTTCTTCTTCGTTTATTGAACGTCAGATGTGTTTTGGGGGTTTTAAAGGAGGCTTAATAAACCCTTTGTATAATAAAAAAGGTTAGAGGGAGTATTTATGTTCTGAAATAGTGTCGTTACCATCTAAAGTAGCATGTTTTAAAAGGGGACCAATTAAATTTTTGAATTTCATTATAATAGTTATTTCATAAACTATCAACAATTTTTTATCTAAAACTGTTAAAGATTTAACGACAGTCAAATTTTTTTAATTTATATTTCTGCACAATTAAAATTGTTTACTGCAGACGGTTATTAGGCGCGTAATATAGAACCAATCCCAGTAAGCAGTATAATATTGTACCAGTACTAAATTTGTTTTTGTTTCATACTAGTTTGACATTTTGTATCAGATCATTAAGAGTAATATGGTTTTATTGAATAGGCCTTGTGAATAAATTTAAGTTGAAAAATCCAACTGAGGGGGCTATTCAAGCTTTCTCGGTTTGTATTTGTGTCAAACTTTATACATGTAGTCAGAACGGTTCATTACCAATGAATAAAATAATCTGTAGCATTTGGAATACATGCTACAATTTCTTTTTTGCGACGACCAGTCTTTCTATGCACTGTTTATTCAATCTTCCCCGCAATGAATAAAAATTCTAATGTAAATAACTCTGGGGAACTGTACCTCCAAAACTCCTCGTCTTTGTTACATAAATTCCAACCACTATAAGATAGGAACCTGCAAGACTGAAGGCGCATGGATAAGATAATGTTATTTATTTACTAAAGTGCCCTTTAAAAAGCCTGGAAACAATATACTTGGTCTCACAGTAACTATAAACATATTTAGATAGTTAGTTTCTGCAAAAATTTAACTCACAAGGAAAGTGACGTTCCCAACAAAGTCCAGATCTGGAAGCCAGCGCATGTGAGCGTCAGACTTTGGGCTCCGAACTGAGGTGGACTGCAGTATTCTGCAAAAGTTACATTAGATTGCAGTATACAATTATACAAGATTCTGAAAATTTTCCTGTGGAAATTAAAATTTCTAACAATGTGCCAATTATCGGATTAGGCTATGCTGGGGAATCCTCGCGCAGCGGCTGCTTCCACCTCCAGCATGCCAACGCCCGCTGCCCGAGAAGAGTCGGCGACCACCCCTCCAACGGCCAGCTAGCATACAGGATGTCTCCTACGCGGACGGCCGTGAGACGCTCCCCCAGTCCAGACATTCTGCAGATCATAGGAGGCTCTACTAACTTAAAGAAAATTCAGTTTTTTTAGGGGGCCCACTTTACAGCAAATGACTAAATTGACAGACCCAAAATCGACCAAAATCAGACAGATCAAAAATTACATGTTCAAGGTTCCTAAGACTACTGCCACCAAAACGCCCAGTACGCAACCAACAAAATTGGATGAAATTCAGCTGATGTGTGAGGAGCTGAAATCAGATATACTCGTTGTAACCGAGAACGGTTTTAACAACGAAAACCTTGAACTATGCAAAATTCCAAATTACAACTTGGCAGAAGCGTACTGTCGCCAGACCTCTCAAAGGGGGTGGTGTAGCAATTTTTCTGAGACAAAATTTAGTTTTAACAAAATTTACAATCAAAGATACTGAAAACCGTACATCGCCGCTCGCACACCCACAGCAAAACCATCAGGGGAAGCGCGCGCCCATGGTGGCGAACGGGATGCCGGATCAAAACAAAACTAGGTAAAAAAGAACACCGTGGTCAGTATACTCAGGTTCATTTACTAAGACACAGCAAAGGCCTATCCAGTCAAGATAAATATATAAATATATAACTATAAATAAAAAAAAAAATTAAAAAAAATAAAAAGTGCCTGCAGTAGTATACCTCAACACAATCCTCGTCAGGTGCACCTGCATACAAAAATTAGAAACGCCATAATTTGAAACAAGAAATGCCAATTCCACCCGGTATCCTTCGGCTAAGGGCGGGCTCCTAATGAAATCCAAGAAATAACTAAATAATATCTAAAACTAACTTAAAATTAAATAACAAAATATAAACTATATAAATGGCAACAATAACAATAACAAATAAATAAAGAATATGGGCAGGGTAATCACAGATGTTGACTAGTAGAAATGTCCATCATGGTGGCCGTCCTTCAGCAGAGCGCAAAAGCGAAGGTTCTCTGCGACCACGCATGATGGAGAGATGACAGCAGAAAAATCAAACTCATCTCCTGGACCTCATCAGTGAGGGGCCGTAAACTTAGCCGCACATGTCAGATGGAAAACAGCTCAGCAAAACTAACAAACACTTAATAAACAAAAATTTTAAACTGGAGCTACTCCTAACTAGTACACCACGGCTCGGAGTCTTTGCCACTCTACCGGAAAGGCCAAACGCCTTCAAATGGTCAGTGGCCTCTGCAGCCAATAAACCACACACACATACACTATATAAAAACACACATGAGCCGGGGAGATATAGGTATTGAACCGGCTCAGACTCCCCCCCCCAAAAGGAGGAACTCCCCTCTGTTAATTTCTTCAAAATGAAGAACCAAACGAAATGCCTCTCCCCCCCCCAATGGTTGAAGAATTATAAACCGGAAAACCCTGAAGTCTGCAGAAGGGAAAACCAAGAAAATCCAGTTGGAGGCAAGAAATCCCTCCAAGAGTTGCGTGGGTACAAAGAAGAAAACAGGAACCTTGATCAGGAAGAAGGAGCAGAGGTGATCAGGCCTCTGGACCTAAAACCCTCCCGCACAGACTAAAGAGAAATCACGGATGACTCCGGCAAGGCTTCAGATGGGATATGTGCGCCTTCCTGAAAATCTTCCCGGACTGAGGATCTCCCAGTCAGGCAGTCACCGGAGTCAGAAACTTCAAGATGCGGTGGGGACCAGTCCACCTGTAGCAAAGTTTAGCAGCTCTTTTATCCACAGCCGAACTGACTGGGTGAGCCTTGCAGTAAACTAGATCCCCCACCTGGAAGGGATTGGAACAATACGACCTCGGTTGTACTTCCTCCTTACTTAACTCCCTAGCCCGAATGAGATTCCGCCTGGCTGCCTCCCAAGTGGCTTTCACATTGGGAGTACCAGGAGGTGGCAGAAGATCGCTAATTTTCCAAAGGTTCGCCAAAGGGTTGTTTGGCGGAAAGCCAATAATAACTCGAAAGGTACCGCCTTGTGACTTTCATGCTGGGCCGTATTAAAGGCAAATTGGATCCAAGGTAGTTGTTAATCCCAGGTGGTCTGATTTTTCCGCATGAAAGGCAATGAGAGCAGATCGAAGATTGCGATTAAAACCGTTCGGCGTATGAGAAGGCTGAGGATAGAAAGGGGGAAGTAGTCACATGGCGGATTCCGTGCCCAAAGCACATTCTTTTAAAGATATTGGAGACAAACTGTGAACCATTATCGGAAACTAAGGTGGCGGGGATTCCAAAGTGTTGAAAAAAAATGGTTACGAAGTGGCTTGCACCGTGAGCTGCGGCGGTAGCACTTCCGCAATGGGAACAACCAAACAAACTTGGAGAAGGCATCCACACAAACAAGTAGGAACTTATTTCCGGACTTGCTACGGCCGGAGAGGCCTCCAACATAGTCAATGAAAACCTTCTCCAAAGGTTTTTCCGCCACCTCAGATGACAAAAAGACCCAACTTGGTATTTTGAGCGGGTTTGCTTAGCGAGCACAGTTCACAAGAACGTACTCGAGCTGCAATATCCCGGTCCATACCTTTTCCAGATGAACTGATCCCTAATTTTCGCGATTGTCTTATGGAATTCCTAGATGTCCGCCCATCAGGAGCAAGAATGAAAATACTGAAAGACCATCGGTACAAGAAAGCTTGGCAAGCACTAACTAAGGTTTTCTCCGCTGCTTGTCACGGCAGCATAGAGGCACCTCGGTACAGAAAATAAGGAGGGGTGGGCACCTCCGTTTTTAAGCTCATTGATGATAGCAGTCAGCTCGGGATCCCTTAAGTTGGTGTGGAACAATGTCCGAAAATGCCAGAGGAAAGTCTAGGAGCACGCCACAACATGGCGGCTCTGATAAATTCTGGTGGTCGTTGGGTAAGTGATACATGCGTGACCAGAGTGTCCGCTATGATATTTTGGGTGCCTCGCACGTGCTGCACTGTGAACTTAAGGGCAGAAATTTGGACTACCCAGCGACCAATCTTCCCGAGCTGACGGGGGTGGGCAAGGAGCCAAGAAAGTGCCTGGTTGTCGGTTTCCAACAAAAATTCTTTATGTTCTAGGTAACGCCTGAACTTGTTAATTCCAAACACGAACAGCCAAACATTCCAGCTCATAAACAGAACAACTCTTCTTCTCACAGGGGTTAACGTGCGTGAAGCATAAGCTATGGGCTGCCGGATACCATCTACTTCTTGCGATAAAACAGCAGCAACGGCTAAGGAGGAAGCATCAGTTTGCAAGACGAACTTACGACCGAAAATCAGGCATAGCCAAGACTGGAGGCTGCATCACTGCCTCTTTCAGCTGCTCAAAAAGCAGTCTGTTGCGCTTCACCCCACTCAAACTTGGCACCCTTTTTCCTAAGAGAGTTCAGAGGCGCCGCCACTTCAGCAACATTGGGGATGAAACGACGATAAAAATTTATCATTCCCACAAAACGGGCAATCCCCTTGGCATCCTTAGGAGGAGGAAACTCCCTGATTGCCTGGGTTCTCTCTGGATCAATACAAACACCTCGAGAAGAGACAAGATGACCCAGAAACGATATTTCAGGCTGAGCAAAACTCACCTTTTCAGGATTGTACGGTAAGGCCAGACTCTCGCAGCCTAGTTAGAACTTCCTCTAGATGAGTCAAGTGCTTCCTCATAACTCTCCACTGTACACAAGCAGGTCATCCAGATAGTTGAACACGAACTTAAGATTTGACATCATGAAAGATAGAATCCAGGAGTCTGGTGAGTGTTTGGGCCCCACAGCCAAGCCCATTGGCACTCGGGTGAACTGGTACAAATTCCAAGGCACACAAAAGGCAATGAGAGGTCGAGACTCGTGTTTTAGAGGAATCTGATGATATGCCTGATTAAGATCAAAAATGGAGAAATACTTTGGCCTTACCAAACCAGTCGAAAGCAGAATGCAAATCGGGGGAGAGGCACGGAGTCAATTTCTATCTGAGCATTGAGCTTTCGATAATCCAGGACCAATCTGGACTTCCCATTAGGTTTCGGCACTAGAAACGCTGGACTGGAAAAATTTGAGCAAGACGGCTCGATAACCCCACTCTTAAGTAAATCATCAATCAATTTTCTCAGAATTTCCATCTTGGGCGGAGCAAGCTTATATGGATGGGAACGTACAGGACGGGTGTCTGTAAGAACGAATCTCGTATTCCAAGAGATTGGTCGTGCCCCAGTTTGTCAGTTAGGACTTCAGGAAAACTAGAACAAATCTGCCTTATGTCCTCAGCCTCTTTCGGCGTAAGATGTCCTAGTTGGTTCAGGAGGAGTCAAGCTCTTATCTTCCATCTCTAAGGCAGCAGTCCCACGAGACTCGACATCTGAAAAGGGAACGAGCACCCCGCCTGGCGAAAGCAAAGAAAACATGACTGGAGGCCAAATCCAAAATCATGCCAGTTTTTTCCGATAAAATCTGCTCCCAAGATGAAAGGGAAAAGTCAGGTCCTTAGCCACCAAAAGCTCCAATCCCAAGAGAAATAATTAATTTTGATGTGAATCTGGGCACTACAGATAATAGGTAAAGGGGGTGTGCGTGAAGCAGTCCAGCAGATAAGTGAACTAGGCCCAACCTGCCGTATTAGCCCAGAGGATTTTAGATCTTCAAAAAACGACAAAGAAATCAGGCTGCGTGCTGACCAGAATCAACCAGGGCCTTCTGCACCACATTCCCCACAAGTACATCCAGTTGTGGGGAGGTTGAGCGGGCAGCCTTACTCCCTGCGCAGCCAGAGCAGCAACCTCCCCTCTCGGCCAACGATGATAACTGTCCCCAAGTCTATTTTCTTTCTGTTTTCTTTCTGTTCTGTATTAAACCAGCTACCCTTTTACCATCAAAATCAGGTACATATTTGCCCTCAAATTACCTTTACGGCACGAGTCGGGCTTACTCGTCCGCAAGCTTACTAGTTTTTTTTATTAAGTGGACAAAACGGTCTAATATGTCCCACTTGCTTGCAGCCATAACAGGTAGGAGGCTGCCTACGGGAAGGAGGCAGCTGCTGGCTCAGACTGCACCGGAGCATGGACCGGCCCCGGAGGCAAGTGAGGAAGATGCCTCGACATGGCCTCCCTGTTGATCATCCGCATCCTGAACCCCTCTAGAGATGATGGAGAGGCGGTCCAAATCCGCAAAAGATGCGGGACGGCTACAAAAAAATCAAACGGGAGCGTTCTTCAGTTTAATGCCCTCCCCAAAATAAGGCTCACCAACTCCGTTTCGCTCAAGCTCAAGGCGCAACACCCGGGCTACATCCCAGTATCTCCCCGACAAAATGGCTCAACACGTCTCGTCTGGTGCCTGAGGACGGTAAACGCGTTCCACCCGCAAGCGCTCCCTAACCCGAGCAGGTACAAAGAACTCCAAGATCTCGGCGTGGAAACTGGTCAAAGGTTGGCACCTCTCTTAAGGCAGTTCTAGAAGGCGATCAAAAAGCGGCCTTAAGGAAAACTGCGCTAAAATCTGCATAAGCATGGCATCTGTCATACCAGGAAATTCTCTCAGCTTAAAAAACTTCCAGAAGGAAATGGATAAGTAAATTAGTGTCAAGCCCATCAACTCTGGGGAAGTGTTGTAAAACACTCCCCAAAGGATGGGGCATTTTGCCAAAGCTAGAAAAGGAAGGCACAACTATAGATGATGCCTCACCAGCCGCTTCAGGAGGGGCCACTACCCATCGGAGACATAGTAACTCTGGGAGGCTCGAAAGAAAGAGCCGGTGGATGGTTAGCAAAAGTAATGGTAGTGGGGAACCTCCGTTGGAGTGACAGCGGTAAATAGTACCCCCTCTCTTTCACCGAGCGCACCTCACTCAAACCATCTAAGGCTTGTTTTAATTTGTTACTGCCGAAAAAGCCCAATTTTAATATCAGAGTCTAAACTAGGAGCTGACATAAGTAAAACTATTCTGTCACGCCAATGTAAAAGCTGAGATGCCAATCTAGCCCTTTGCTGACCCGGGACATGGGAAGTGACTCAAAATTAATATCGTCTTCTAATTCCTCCATTCGGGTTTTACAAAACTCAAATTCTGTGTTAATTTGGAACTCTGCATTCCAGCTGCGGTCCCAACGCTATACAAGCCCGTAATTGAGCTCTTAATGCCCTCACATCTCCCTCGGGCTTCTGTCCTCTCGCAGGACCTCAAAAACCAACTCGGGCTTGCGTAGATGTTCAGGCACCAGGGAAAACGCCATACCAAAACAATTAAGACAAATAAATACAACAATAAACAACAAAAGCGTACGCAACAATTACTTAGTAACCTAAGTGGACTCAACTCACAAAAGGCTTACACTGACGAGGTCCAAGTGAAAAACTTAATACCTGTTACCTAATAGAAGGATACCCTGAAATATACACTAACCACAACTACAAACACAGAAGCAATAAATATAACAAAACAAACATTTGATAGGGGAGAAGTATTAAGAGTACAGTTAGATAAATTTAGCGGTTAAGCAATTAGAGTCCTTTGCTCCCTGCAAAGGGTAAGTCTGCAGGAAGCAAGACACTAAACCAATTCCACCCGGTATCCTGTGCTAGGGCGAGCTCCTAAAGAAAAAAAGTTGTGTACTTAACCTCCCCCTACCTAACACTAACCTACACCAACAAACAAAACCAGAACTGAGAGACAGCTGAGAGAGCAGCTAACCACGCTCTGCTACCATTGAAACCGTACATCGCCGCTCGCACACCCACCAGCAAACCATCAGGGAAGCGCGGCGCCCATGGTGGCGAACGGGATGCCGGATCAAAACAAAACTAGGTAAAAAAGAACATTTGGTCAGTATACTCAGGTTCATTTACTAAGACACAGCATAGGCCTATCCAGTCAAGATAAATATATAAATATATACTATAAATAAAAAAAAATTTAAAAAAATAAAAAAAGTGCCTGCAGTAGATACCTCAAACAATCCTCGTCAGGTGCACCTGCATACAAAAATTATAAACGCCATAATTTGAAACAAGAAATGCCAATTCCACCCGGTATCCTTCGGCTAAGGGCGGGGGGGGCGGCTCCTAATGAAATCCAAGGAAATAACTAAATAATATCTAAAACTAACTTAAATTAAATAACAAAATATAAACATATAAAATGGCAACAATAACAATAACAAAAAAATAAAGAATATGGGCAGGGTATAGCAGATGTTGACTAGTAAAAATTTCCATCATGGTGGCCGTCCTTCAGAAGAGCGCAAAAGCGAAGGTTCTCTGCGTCCACCATGATGGAGAGATGACAGCAGAAAATCAACTCATCTCCTGGACCTCATCGTGAGGGGCCGTAAACTTAGCCGCACATGTCAGAAGGAAAACAGCTCAGCAAAACTAACAAACACTTAATCACAAAAATTTTAAAACTGGAGCTACTCCTAACTAGTACACCACGGCTCGGAGTCTTTGCCACTCTACCGGAAAGGCCAAACGCCTTCAAATGGTCCAGTTGCCTCTGCAGCAAATAAACCACACACACGTACACTATATAAAACACACATGAGCCGGGAGATTATAGGTATTAACCGGCTCAATACGACGGCGAAAGATTTCGAAGCAGTTGGGATCAAAGTACAAAAAAAACAGGTCAACATTAATTGTGATAGGGATTTACAGGTCTCCCAGTGGAAATGAAGATCAGTTTTTTCAAAATTCGAAGTGTTACTCGCTGACACTGACTAACAATCAATACGATTACGCCTTGATGGGCGATCTCAACGTGGATGCGATGGACAGCAACCATCCATCCACCAAGCGACTAGTCGATCTGCTGAGGTCATTTGGCCCTTGAACTGCTGGTCAAAACTCCAACGAGAGTGACGGCTACAACACAGTCGGCTATTGATAACATCATCACAAACGTTGAAAATGTCACAGTATCGGTGGTCAACACAGCTATCTCAGACCTCTATGGCTAGAGGTATCATTAGTGGAAAACAAATCGAGAGAGAACAAGAAATTCCAAAACAATAAGAGACACGAGGCCAGAAAAAATATTGCTCTCCTCAACGCTTCCCTTTCAAAAGAAAAGTGGAATTTTCTTAAAATTCTTTCACACCCAGTATAGCAGCAGTTTCAAATTTTCAATGAATGTTTGAATTTCAATCTCAACACCTGCTGCCCTACAAAAACGATCAAACCTCGTTCAAAGAAGGTAAATAATACTTGGGTTACTAAAGGCATTCTGTGTCGAGAGAAAAACTCAAGTTTTTCTCCGAAAATAAACAGAAAAAAGCCAATGAACAGTTCAAAAATCTTTTTTCGAAATTATAAACAAATTTACACGAAGGTGATCCAAGCTGCAAAATCGTATGATGTCTCAAAAATCAATTACTTCTTCAAAAAACGTTTCTAAAACTGTATGGGGCATCATTAACAATAAACATCAAGAATCCAAGCAAATCACAGTCAAAATTGGGGACACTCTTGTGAGCGGATGCCTCTAGGGTTGCCGGACGAGTTTAACGGATTTTTTGCGTCTGTGTTAGCTCTGTTTGGACGGGTGCCTCCTCGTCCATGCTGCCACAGGGGAATCCCACGCGTAAGACAGAAGTCCAACAATCCTCAATGGCTCTGAGCTCCTGTAGTTGAGGGAATGAGCCTCTCGATAAAAATCATTCAACATAATTACCCAGCTAAAAAATCGAATGATCTAGAATCGGAGATCCATGTGGTTTAATAAAACAATGCTACTCTAAGCATATCGTTGAAACACACTGACTTACAATTGGTACAATTTTGTCATTTTAACTCTGGAGAGAGTTTTCTTCTCTCTCTCCTAAAAAATTGCCAAAAGTGCATCCAATTTTCAAGAAAGAAAACCTCTGTTCAATAAAATAACTATCGGTCCCGTCTCAATTTTTGCCTGTATTGAGCAAAATATTTTGAAAAAACCTCTTTCTAAACGAGGAATTGCTTTTTCTTTAAAATAAAAACAAACCAGCTTTGGCTGCTGAAACACCAATTTGGATTCTAGGAAAAAATAAATCGACGTATAGGGACGCAGTGAGTGAGTCTGGTTGAATATGAGTTGGTAAGGAGGGTTCTAGAAACGTTCAGGAGTTCACACATTAAGTGTGTTTCCTGGACCTTTCTAAAAGCATTCGTCTTGCGATTGACCATTGAAATGACTCGCTTGACACATTACATTCTCATGGCATCCGAGTGGTGTGCCGCTCTTATTGGCTTAAATCATCTTTTAAGTCAGAGAAGTCAGTCAAGTGGTTCAGATCTCAAACCAATATTTTCTAAACCAATTAAACTGACACTGCTCGTTATGGAGTCCCTCAGGGCTCTCATACTCAGTTTCAAATACCTTTTTCCTGATTATATCGTCAACGACGTACATTCATCGCTGCCTGCTGAATGGTTAAAATTGTGTGCAGTAATGATGATTGACACGGACATCTCTGATTATTCATGAGATAACA